>NW_027223753.1:44732037-44957037 GCF_028538775.1 Myotis yumanensis
TAAGCACTGATTACTATATCCCAATCATAAGTAGTAATTGCTCATCAATTAAAAACAAAACAAAACAAAAACCTGCTTTTATTTCTCATTTAGGAAAAAATTGTGCCTTTAATTCTACTTTATTAAAATTATAATCTCTGCTTTTTACTTAATCTGCATTTGCCTGATATATAATATTCTAGCTATTTAAAAATACTTATAAAAATTGTACATACTAATAGTTTAAAAAATTACAGAGCTCGCCAAAACCGGTTTGGCTCAGTGGATAGAGCGTCGGCCTGCGGACTGAAAGGTCCCAGGTTCGATTCCGGTCAGGGGCATGTGCCTTGGTTGCAGGCACATCCCTAGTAGGAGATGTGCAGGAGGCAGCTGATGGATGTTTCTCTCTCATCGATGTTTCTAACTCTCTCTCTCTCTCTCTCCCTTCCTCTCTGTAAAAAATCAATAAAATATATTTAAAAAAAAAAATTACAGAGCTCTACAAAGTCAAGTGTTAATGCTTCCCATTGCTCTATGTCCCCAGCAATCGTTGCTTTTTAAGTTTCACAAGTAGTTTGTGCTAGTTTCGGGTTACTGGTCTCCACTACATGGTGAACACTCAAAAAGTATTTGTTAGATAAATACGTAGGTGGGTAGAATGATGCTCAGTACATGGTGAATGCTCAATAAAGTACCTTTGAATAAATAGGTGGGTAGGTGGATGGATAACTGGTTGATTTGAGTTTACAATACCAGTTCAATGATAAAGCAGCTGAAGAAATGCAAAGAAGAGCTGTGAAAACAGCAGAAGTGATGTAGCAGCTGAAGCACAAAAAGAGAAAAATGTCATAGTTGCAAGGTTGTGTCATTGTATCAGGTAAATCTACTGCTCTGTTTCCATAGCTGTACTTGGCTATTACCTCATCGAAGTAACACTGAGGCCTTTTCTAAACTCTTTCTTGTACTACAATCTATCTATATATATAAAAGCCTGAGCGACCATACGACTGTCTGACGGGTAACTATGACATGCAATGACCACCAGAGGGCAGACACTCCAACCAGTAGCTATGATGCGCGCTGACCACCGGGGGGAGACGCTCAATCCAGGAGCTGCCGAGCTGCGGTGACTTGGCAGCTGCGGTTCCCAGGTGATGCACTCAGAACCAGAGAGGAGGGAGCCTGATTCTGGGGTGCATCACCCGAGAACAGCCCTCTCACAATCTGGGACCCCTCAGGGGATGTCGGAGAGCCAGTTTCAACCCAATCCCCAGAGGCCAGGCCAAGGGACTCCACCGGGTCCATGCACGGGCCTCTAGTTCATAATAAAAAGACCCTTACCACTTCAGACACTCCTTACCTGCTTTATTTTCCATCTGAGTGTCTCAGAGCAGTTGCCTATGAATGCTATTGATAGATAATTGTGAAAGGCACTTCAAGTACATTGTTATCTGTCAACTCATGGCACATCCTGCCCTAAAATCTAGCTCTCTCAAGTTACAAGGTATCAGAAGGCCAGGATTTCTTCCCTATATTTAGAATAACATCTTAAAAGGAGGAATTTTGAGAGAGTATTTTGCATTTTCCTTTAATCTGCTCTAAAACACGTGAATGGTTCTTCTCCAGTTTGTCACACTAATACAAATTTTCTTCCATTCTTATATGGTTCTGGTCATCTGCTTACTCAAGACAAAGGCTTTCAAATTTTTCTGATCTTGGTTCACATTATAAAATTAATTTTACTTCAAAATCCAGTATGCATACACTCACAAAAAAACTAGGGGGAATAAAGCTCACTGAAGCAGAATATAGATGTGGAGGATTGATTCTGATGCATTATTAGACAATGTCACTATTTAAATAAAATGATAAAACAGATATATATAACTTATTTTTATTATTATATATTTTATTTTTATTCTTAATTTTTTAAAATTTCTTGAAATTATAATCAATTATTATATGTGTACATACATTCACGATTTTTCTGAAACCAAAAGAAATTTACAGACAAATAACTCCCTAGAATTCCTACATGACAGAACAATACCTGCTTAAAAAAATTTGTCACTGTGAGTGTAGCAGGTCGAAAGCTGGTCAGGTTACAAGCATCATCTCCACTTGTTGTCCTTTCAAGTGATCGTCTGCCAACAATACTAGAATTCCTCCTCTCTGACCAAGACCCTTTTCGTTCTACGAAGGAAAAAAAAGTAAAATATTCATTTTATAATGTTTAAAAAATTTGTTTTAAAGCAGCTTTCCAAACAGGGTGGAAATCCACTGAGGCTGAAAATAACCACTTAGCATATTGACTATAGTAGAAGAATTTCACTTCTGGGGAGATCAGTAAGGAAATATTACACCTAAATCTTCTGATTCTCTTTAAAATTCTCCAATGTAAAAAAAAGGTAATTACCACACAAAGATTATGCATATGACCAAAGATGAGCTAAGAAGAACAGATATAGAGGAACTATAAATTTTAGTCACTATATATGGTCCCTCAGTCTTATAGCATTTGAATTTGAAACTTTCATTCAAATTTTTGCAAGATAACCCTACTAATTCAAACCCAATAAAATAATTATGTTGAAGACTTAAAACAAAACTATAAACAAACTAGACCTACCAGACATCTACAATATACTCCACTAAGCAAAAGGCAAATAAGACACATAAGACATTCTCCAAGACAGATTATATATAGGTATATCTTGTTTTATTCCTCTTTGCTTTATTGCACTCTACAGATATTACATTTTTCACATATTAAAAATTTGTGGCAACCCTGCATTGAGCAACTCTATTGGTGCCATTTTTTCAATAGTATTTGCTCAATTTATCTCTGTTCACATTTTGGTAATTCTCACAATATTTCAAACTATTTTTTTTTTAATCCTCACCCAAGGATATTTTTCCATTGATTTTTTAGAGACAGTGAAAGACAGAGAGAAATATCGATATGAGAGAAACATCAATTGGCTGCCTCCTGCACATGCCCTGACCAGGGCCCAGGCCGAGGAGAAGCCTGCAACCAAGGTACATGCACTTGACTGGAATCGAACCCAGGACCCTTTGGCCCGCAAGCCAATGCTCTATCTACTGAGCCAAACCAGCTAGAGCCATTTCAAACTTTTTCACTGTTATTATATTTGTTATGGTAATCTGTGATCAGTGATCTCTGATGTTATTATTGTAATTGTTTTGGGGCATCACAAACTTGAGAGCAAACTTAATAAATGTGTGTTCTGATTGTTCCACTGACGGGTTGTTCCCCTATCTCTCTCCCTCTCCTGGAGACCCCAATTCCCTGAGACACAACAATACTGAAATTGGCCAAATAATAACCCTACAATGGCCTCCAAGTATTCAAGTGAAAGAAAGTCCTATGTTTCTCATTTTTAATCAAAAGCTACAAATGATTAAGCTTAATGAGAGAATGTTGAAAGCCAAGATATGCTGAAAGCTAGGCCTCTTGCACCAAAGAGTTGGCCAATTTGTAAATGCAAAGAAAAGTTCGCGAAAGAAATTAAAAGTGCTGCTCCAGTGAACACACAAAAGATAAGAAACAGCCTTATTGTTGATATGGAGAATATTTTAGTGGTCTGGATAGAAGATCAAACCACCCACAACATTCCCTTCAGCCAAAGCCAAATCCAAAGCAAGACCCTAACTCTCTTCAATTCTATGAAGGCTGAGAGAAGTGAGGAAGATGCCGATGAAAAGGTTGAAGCTAGCTGAGACTGGTTCATAGGCTTAAGGAAAGAAGCCATCTTTCATAACATAAAAGTGGAAGGTGAAGCAGCAAGTGCTGATTTAGAAGCTGCAGCGTTATCCAGAAGATCTAGCTAAGATAATTAATGAAGGTGGCTACACTAAACAGATTCCAAATAGAGACAAAACAGCCTTAGGTTAGCAGATGCTATCTAGGACTTTATAGCTAGAGAGCAGAAGTTAATGCCTGGGTTCAAAGCTTCAAAACCTGACTCTCTTGTTAGGGGCTAAGGCAGCTGGTGACTTTACATAGAAGCCAGTGCTCATTTGCCATTCTAAAAATCCTAGGGTCCTTAAGAATTATGCTAAACTTCTCTGCCTGTGCTCTATAAAAGGAACAGCAAAGCCTGGATGATAGCACGTCTGCTTACATGATTCACTGAACATTTTAAGCCCACTGTTAAGACCTATTGCTCAGAAAAAAATATTCCTTTCAAAATAATACTACTCATTGACAATGCACCTGGTCACCCAAGAGCTCTAATGGAGATGTACATTAATGTTTTCATGCCTGCTAACACAACATCCATTCTGCAGCCCATGGATCAAGGAGTAATTTCAACTTTTAAGTCTTTTTATTTAAAAAATACATTTCATATGGATATATCTGCCACAGTGATTCCTCTGATGGATCTGGGCAAGTAAATTGAAACTTTCTGGAAATGATTCACCATTCTCGATGTCATTAAGAACAATACAGATTCATGAGAAGCAGTCAAAATACCAACGTTAACAGGAATTTGGAATAAGTTGATTCCAACCCTCACTGATGACTTTGAGTGGTTGAAGATTTCAGTGGAGGAAGTAACTGCAGATGTGGTGGAAATAGCAAGAGAACTAGACTTAGTGGAGCCTGAAGAAGTGACTGAATTGCTGCATCTCATGATAAAACGTTAACAGATGAGGAATTGCTTCTTATGGTTGATCAGAGAGAGTGGTTTCCTGAGACAGAACTGACTCCTGATGAAGATGCTGTGATGATTGTTGAAATGACAACAAAGGATATAGAAATTATATAAACTTAGGTGATAAAGCAGCAGCAGGGTTTAAAAGAACTGACTCCAATTATGAAAGAAGTTCTGTACGTAAAATGCCATCAAACAGCATCACATGCTAGAGAGAAATCATTGGCGAAAGAGTCAATTAATGCAGCCAATTTCATTGCTGTTGCATTTTCAGAAATTGCCACAGATACCTCAACCTTCAGCCGTCACCACTCTAATCAGTCAGCAGGCATTAACATTGAGGCTTGACTCTCCACCAGCAGAAAGATTACAACTCATTGAAGGCTCAGACGATGGTTAGCATATTTTAGCAAGAAAGTATTTTTAATTAAGTTATGTACATTGTTTATTTAGACATAATGTTATTTCATACTTAACAGACTAGTACAATGGACCATTATTCAGCAATAAAAAATGAAATACTGACACATGCTATAGCACAGATTAACTTTAAAACATTATACTAAGCAAAAGAAGCTAGACATAAAAGACTAGATATTACGTAATTCTATTGATATGAAATGTCTGGAACAAGAAAATCCATACGACTTACTGGTAAGTAGATTTGAGGTTGTTTAGTGTTGGGTTTGAGGATTTGGGGAGAATGGAAAATGACTGCTAATGACTATGAAAGCATTCCACAATTAGATTGCAATGATGGTTGCAGAACCTTGGGACTACATTAAAAAAACACTGAATTATACACTTAAAATAGGTGAAATGTATGGTATGCAAATTACATCTCAAAAAAGCTATTAAGGTTTTAACAAAAGGCAAAAAAAGAAACCATTGTATGCCTCATCACATTGCAAAGTCTACACATAAAACAAGCTTATCTAAGAAAAAAGAAAAAAATTTATATATTTAGAAATATTTTATATAAAACACTCTTACCTCCAGTACTAATTTCTACCTCTGTAGAATCTCTTTCCAAACTCCCAGCACTGCTAACAATATTCATTAAATGGATCGCAGTCCAAGCAAAAGGCATGCGATATTTTCCAAGTCTTTGGCAAAACTGATCAGCTTGACTTTTCAGCTTCTCCAATTTTTCCTTATTCTGCAAAACAAAACTTTATACATTATATGATTATGCTCAAAGAAATGAATTAAAGGCTATTTCATAATAAATAAAGACACAGTTTAAAAATTCTCAATATTCAACAAAGATGGAAAAACAATCTGTGCCTTTCAGAGATCAATTAACAGTGTACTATCTTAACCACTGAACAATCTTAACCTGTTCTACAAATGTATGTACAGAATAAGTCTTCGACATTTTTGTTTGAAATTATCTTATCTCTGGAGAAAAAAGAGCAAGTGTCAAATATGTTTATGTATTTTAAGTACTATTTTATGAAAGGAAACATAACCATGTTTCCAACGGCAAACTATAAAATATTCTAGGTTATAACTCATTAAATTTAAATATTCTAAAAAATATGGAAGCACTTGAGCCAATTTAAAATAGTCCCTAACTTAGAGCAACCATGAAGTGGGAGTGTAGGGCACAAATATGCCAATAATAAGCCAAGAGTAGTAATAAATGAAGCAAAAAAATATATATATATTATAAGAGTACTAAATCCTGGAAAAAGACTAATGGTACAAACAGTACATGCCCACCTGGAAGACATCCTGAGGCTGGCTCAACTTTTAGGCTATTCCTGAACAAACACTAGGGCGACCTGCAATATCCAACCAATGGTCCAAGAGTGAAAACCCACACCAAATTCCTCACATATTCTTTCTATACAGTATGTCTATTGGTGTGGTTTACTCTAATGACAGTTCCCTACCTGAAGACTCAGAGCTGGGAAAAGATGGACAGATAGCTAAATAGCATCACTTTTACTGCTATACCTAGTATACCTTAAAATTAGGTTCTTGCTTTAAAAGCCTAGCTATAAAGTATACTTAATTCTGTCAGCTTATGTAAATATGTAAGAAGAAATGTGGAATAAGCTGCTATAATACCTATGAACTCCATATAACAGAGCAAATTTAATTTGTAAAATGACAACCTGGGAAAGCCTGAATACTTTAATGCTGCTTTCAACCAGATAGCCAGGGATCAGAGTAGATGTGTTCAGATCTACTTATAATAGCAGAAAAGGCTCAGCTCTTGTTTTGAGTCTCAGAAAAACAGAAAGCAAAACATTTTCTAGTTTGTCAAGTATTTCTCAAGCCTACCTCTCCTGGGTGTTTCCAGTATTAAATGAAGTGTTCAAAGACCCAAGATCACCTATTATTCCTAGAGTTAACTCAGGGTATCTGGAATTCGGTACCTATTGTTGACCAATTATTTTTGCTTTAGAAGTTTATCTAAATTCTAGAAATTTGTTATTTGATGACAAAACAGAGGTTATATTTTCTATTTTTAACACATTCTTAATTATCTATAGCTAGACAGAGGCCTAGAATATTTCTGTTTTGCTAGGAAATGTTCAATCAATATCACTATTCTGTATATGGAAGAAAAATTATTTAGGAATTAAACTGAATTAGCTTTCTACAAAAAAAATAAATAATCAATTAATGTCTGGTGAGGGTTATTTTAAAGAATAGTACAGTATGTGACACAAGCTAGGTGACAAAGCAAATAATGAAAGAAACTGAGTAGGATAATAGAAAAAAATGAATTAAATTTATTAGTATGCTTTATATAGTAGTTTCCCAGATAATAATTTGGGAGATTAGAGGTAATTTAGGGTTGGGTTTGGGGATTTGGGGGAAATGGGAGTGAATGGCAATAAATACAAAAGTGGGGGAGATGAGAGGCATGATATTCTGTACCTTGGTGGCATCTGCTTCTTTGAAAATCATATATGGTTCTGCACACTCTCCAATGTCTCCTTGCTGAAGGACTTTTTCTAACTGTCAAAGGCAGAAAGTAAAGATTAAACTTTTTTAAAAAAGCTATCAGTATGGAATGCAAGGATGATAAACATATAAGAATTAATCAATATAATAAAATCACATGATCATCTCAATTAATACAGAAAAAGCACTGAACAAAATTCAATATACTTGCATGAAAGAAACATTCAACAAACTAGGAATTTAAGAAAGCTACCTCAACATAATCAAGCCCTTATATGGAAAGCCCGCAAGATAGCATCATACTAGGTGTTAAAAGACTTAAAACTTTCCCTCTAAGATCAGCAACAAGATAGGGATGCTTACTTTTGCCCATTCTATTCAACATAGTAATTGGAAGACTGAGTCAGAGCAATTAGGCAAGAAAAAGAAATAAAACACATTCAAATTGTAGATACAGAGGCAGAGCTGCCTCAAACAGATTGTCAAACTGCAGCGGGAAGGCCGGGGAGTGTTGGGGGGCAGGAGGGAGGGGGGTAAGAGATCAACCGAAGGACTTGTATGCATGCATATAAGCATAACCAATGGACATAAGACACTGGGGGGTAGGGGAGGCCAGGGGATTGTCAAGGGCGGGGGGAAAAAAAAGGACACATATGTAATACCCTTTGTAATACTTTAAGCAATAAAAAAAATAAAAAAATAAAAAAAACACATTCAAATTAAAAAGGAAAAAGTAAAATTATCTCTTTGAAGACATGATCTTTTATACAGAAAACCCTAATATTTCACTCACACGTGCGCGCGCGCACACACAGACACCCACACACACTCTTTAGAACATAAAGGAATGCAGCAAAGTCTCAGATACAAACCATGCAAAAATAAGTTGTATGTCTATACACTAAAAATGAGCAATTTGAAAAGGAAATTAAGAAAATAATTCCATTTACAATAATATCAAAAAGAATAAAATACTGAGGAACTAATCAAGAACTAGAAGATTTGTATTTTGAAAACTATAAAACAGTGGTAAAAAATAAATAAACGAAACACAAATAAATGGCAAAACATCTTGTACTCATGAACTGGAAAACTTAATGTAATTAAGATGTCAATACTACCTAAAACAATCTGTAGATTTAATCAAAATCACAATAATGGGGTGTTTTTATGTTTGTTTGTTTTTCCAATAGTCAAAACAAGCTTTAAAAAAAAGGAACAAAGTTAGAAGCTGGAAGCCTCAAACTTATTGATTTCAAAACTTAATATAAAGTTACAGTAATCAAAACAGTGTGGTACTGGCATAAAGATATACCTATAGATCAATGTAGTAGAATAGAGCCCAGAAATAAACCCTTGTATATACAGTTAAATAATTTTCAACAAGGGTACCAAGACCATTCAATGAGAAAAGGAGAGTCTTTTCAACAAATGGTGTTAAAAAAACAACACCTGAATGTCCAATTGCAAAAAATAAAATTATACCTTTACCTTATGTTATACAAAAATTCATTTGAAATGGATCAAAGACCTAAACATAGACCTAACACTATAAAACTCTTAGAAGAAAAAATAAAGAACATGACTATGTTTTCTTGGATTTGAGACAAAAAAAAAAAAAAAAAAAGCACATTCAATTAAAGTAAAAGTAGATAAACTGGACTACATAAAAATTTAAAACTTTTGTGCTTCACAGGACACAACCAACAGTGTAAAAAGACAAGAAATGAGAGAAATCATACATATATATCATAAGGAGTTAATGCCCAGACAGATTTTTTAAAATACCATAACTTAACAAAACAATAATAATCTGATTATTAAATGTGCAAAGGACTTGAGTAGACATTTCTCCAAGGAAGCTATACAAATGGCTAACAAGCATATGAAAGGATGTTTAAACCACTAATCATTAGGGAAATGAAAATCAAAACCACAATAAGATCATCTTACACCCATCAGAATGGCTACTCTCAAAAATAAATATACAACAAATATTGGCAAGGATATGGAAAAACTGGCACCCTTGGCCGCTACTAGTGAACTGTAAAATGGTGCATCCACTATGGAAAGCAGTACCAAGATTCCTCAAATATTAAAAATAGAACTACCATGCAATTCAGGAAATCTATTTCTGGGTATATACCCAATAGAAATGAAAGCAGTTGTTTGACCAAATATTAGACTAAATGTTGCTGTATAGGTATTTTTTAGAGATGATTAACATTTAAATCAATAGACTGAGTAGAGTAGATTACCCTCCATGATGTGGGTGAGCCTCATCCAATTAGTTAAAGGTCATAGAGCAAAAAATGAGGTTTCTCAAAAAAGGTATTATCAAGACTACTTGCCTGAGTTTCTAGAATGTTGCTCTGTGGGATTCAAACTCAAGACAACTCTTTCCTGAATTTCCAGCCTGCCTGCCTGCCATACAGATTTCAGACTTGCTAGCCCTTGGCCAAATCCTTCCTTTCTGTGTGTGTGTGTGTGTGTGTGTGTGCGTGCGCGCGCGCGTGCAGGCGCATGTACGCACGCGCGTGCACACACACACATGCATCCATCCTACAGGTTTGTTTCTATGGAAAACCCTGACTAATATAGTCCCTAACTCAAGAAAAAATTAAGTAGCACCTACAGTGTATGTTAAAGAATATTAAGATGAAAAAAATAAGTAAAGGCAAAATCTGTGCCCATAAAAAGCTGCACCACTGATAGAGAGATGAGTATACAGACACTACACAAATAAACAAATATATTTAACACTAGAGACCCGGTGCACGAATTCGTGCACAGGTGGGATCCCTCGGCCTGGCCAGCAATAGAGGCCAATTGGGCCTGACTGGCCAGGCGAAAGGACCGCGAGAGGTTGGTCAGCCGTGGGAGGTTGGCTGTGGGAGCACACTGACCACCAGGGAGCAGCTCCTGCGTTGAGCATCTGCTCCCTCGTGGTCAGTGCGCGTCATAGCGACTGGTCGTTCAGTCGTTCGGTCGCTTAGGATTATATATATAGATTATTCTCACCTTTATTACAAGAAAAACATCTTGGGAAGGATAAGTGATAGAAAAAATAGCTGATCTTGCCAGGGTGGTAATGGCAGCAGGTGGTACATGTGGACGTAGCAATCCTTTCATCTGCTCAGAATTAAGGTCAAAATAAAAGTTTTCTGAAATCTAAAAAATATAATCATGTCAAATTTTTAAATCTATACATTTTATAAAAACTCACAAAAATCATACATCTCCAATCTTAAACTATTACAGATATTAAAATAATATACTATAACATACAGTTTATCATATATGTCACTGACCATTCTTTACATGTCTAAATCCAAAGAAATGTACAAACTATTTGCAAAATATAATACAATAAACATAGTCTAAAGAAGCATATCCCAAACTCTTCTGATTAGAAATGTAACCTCTAATACAATATCCAAAGAAATTATTATTGAGATGAATTATCCCAAATTGTCTTTAAAAATTATATGAACAATATCTCAGCAGTTTTGATTTAGCAAATACAAGTTGCTCAAGCAAAGTTCCACTGCAGAAAACTGTAATATTTTGACAGCAGAAGTCACTGAAGGCACTTCAAGTTTCTACTACACTTCAGGCTTAGAACATACAAGCAAGAAATGCTGTGATAAGACAGCTTTCTGTAAATGATGATGGTAAAACTAACAGCAGTATTTAAGACAGAATATTTAAAATATACATAAATAATCTGTTGTAGTAAGAACTTGAAAATTATGTCAACAAAAACTCACTGTTATCATCATTGTTACCTTTAATAGATTACCTAAAATGCTTTTCTTGTAGTATCTTTTCTTGTTTTTAAATTAAAAGTTGCTTCTGCTACTCGCTTTTGAACTCTTTCAATGAAATAAAATCTAGGTATCAACTAAATTATTTCATAGTAAGAATATATTTAACAAGTCTTAAATTTCCATTTTACTTTGTAAAATATCCATCTTTAATAATTCTCAAAAAATTGTTACTTATTTATCTTATAAAACAACTTAAAATCAGGTTTCTGAAATCTATTATGTTTAAATCATATAACCCTACCTTTTTCTTTTCCTTTACATCATATAAAGCCAAACTTGCAAAAATGGGTTCAATTTCAATCTCAAACCTTTAGGAAGAAAAACAATGAAGTAGTTTAAAAATAAATATAAAATACATAATTGGAGAGAAATTCTCATTCCAAAAATAATCTCAATATCTTGTACTTTTCTACATCTGTGCTACACCATCTATGCTACCCCCCTTCTTCCTGAAACACTTTTCCAGGCATATCTTTCAATTTATATCAACCATTACCTCCTCTAGGTAATCTTCCTTAATTTTTCCAGCTATAAGTAATCTCTGCCTAAAAGCTCATGGCATTTTAAGTCCACTCTCTGACACTAAGTACTTACTTAACTATAATTTGGTTATTTGTGTATGTAGATATGTAAGATTTTAAATAAACTTTAAAAAACCTAATGTTTTCTTTTTCAGTTTGTAAATCACATTTCAATTTAAAAAAATTAGGATACATAAAAATATTTGGAAGAAAATGGGAGCATCCAAAATTTCACAACATAGAGAGAACCATAATTAACAGTTTAGTGCCTATCCATCCAGACTTTTCTCTATGTATAAATGCACTTATTAAATGGATTACTTTTTTAAATACAGAATGTCACTGTATACATATTTTACAGTCTGTTTTCAAACTTAATATTTTAGAGATATACTAGAGGCCCAGTGCACAAATTTTGTGCATGGGTTGGGGGGGGGGGGCGGGGGGAGGCCCTCAGTTTGGCCTGCACCCTCTCCAATCCGGGACCCCTTGGGGGATATCTGACTGCCAGTTTAAGCCCAATTCCTGTGGGATAGGGCCTAAACCAGCAGTCGGATATCCCCCTCGCAATCCGAGATACTGGCTCCTAACTGCTCACCTGCCTGATCTCCCCTAACCACTCTGCCTCCTTGCCTGATCCCCCTAACTGCTCTCCCCTGCTGGCCTGATCGCCCTAACTGCTTCCCCCTGCTGGCCTGATGCCCCTAACTGCTTCCCTGCCGGCTTGATCCCCCTAACTGCTCTCCCCTGCCGGCCTGATCACCCTAACTGCTCTCCCCTGCTGGCCTGATCTCCCTAACTGCTCTCCCTGCTGGCCTGATCTCCCTAACTGCTCTCCCCTGCTGGCCTGATCTCCCTAACTGCTCTCCCCTGCTGGCCTGATCACCCCTAAATGCCTCTTCCTCAGCCCCGCCACCATGGCTTTCCGGAAGGACGTCCAGTCTAATTAGCATATTTGGCCTTTTATTAGTATAGATTCCCATGACAAATATTAATCTTACTATCATTTTAAATACTAGCATACTAATTTTCATTACTTATTTTATAACAATATGTGTAAGTTGAGATGTCTAATTGACTTCCACAAACAATGACTTGCATTTAGTAAGCACTCAATCAATATTTGCTAATGAAATAAAATAGAAAGTTAATAAAATGGTAGAGCAGTGGTTATCAACCAAGGACTAATTTGCATCCAAGGAGAAATCTGGCAATGTCTGGAGATATTCTTGGTTATTATTATTACTGACATTTATTGAGCAGCGGCCAGGGAGGTGGCTAACCATTTTATATTATATAGGAGAGCCCCAGACAAAAATGTCAATAATGCTCATTTTTTTATCATATGACTATCAGTCAAAGCTCTTAGAGGAGAAAAACAACATATTTTTATTGGATTAAGAGTTTAATAAAAAGCCATTTACAAAGAATTGGACATAACTTAGGGGAAACAATTACAGAGAGTGCTATTCCCTGGAATAGCAACATCAGCAGCTCATTACCATCCCCTGACCTAAAGGAAAATGTGCAAGTGATAACCAAACTTAGAAAAAACAGCTCTATGGAGAACCCTTCACAAAAAACTGTGGCCCTGGGGACAGGGTGACAACTAATCGATGTGATCTAGCAGGGAATGAGTTAAGAAAAACAAGTACCCCAACCTGATCTCACTCTCTTCCACCCTCTGACTTCCTACTGATGCCTCTCTTAGCAGACCCCAACCAGATGCCAAAAGAATAAGGGTCTTGGTGATACTGGGTACATGGGTAAGCCTCTACTAGGCATCCTTTGTAACACTTGACAATGCTAGTCTTTTTGAATTGTCTGTCTTTTCTTACCCATTCCAGTGGGTAGATGGTATCATATTGGATTTTCAATATGCATCCTTTCATGTTTAATTAAACACATAAAGCCTTAGCTTTCAAAGAAAGAAAACTGCCTATGTTATCTAAACACAGAAGTGGCCCGTCCTTATGAGTCACTTCTTTCAGAAAGCTCTATGAATTGAAACTTCTTTTTTCATAAGTCAGAACTAATAACTAACTGATAATATTAACATGATAGAATAAAAAGAGCATAGGTTGCATAATGAGTATGCTAGTTAACCTCTGCTAATGCTTTTGAACCCTGGTTTCCTCATTTGTAAAATGAAGAAAATAGTATCTACCTTACAGAATTACTCTGAAGACAGCATGAAACAAAATAAGAGAAAGCATTTTATGAAGCAGAATATAAATGTGAATATATATTTAACTTTTTTAAAGAAGGAAAAAAATATGTACTTCAAAAAAACAAAGCCTACCATGTGACAAGGGTACAATCAATTCTTTAATGAAAAAGATACGTTGTCTTTATATTCCTCACACCAAGAAAATACTTCTCAGAAGAATGCAGTAAACAAAAGTATGCAGTAAACAAAATGAATACTCACTTGAGTGATAAACATTTTACAAGAAGTCTTTGACCAAAATGTTCTTTGGGAACATCAGGAATACTAAGTCGTTCTATTGGTTCTTCCTACAAATTAACAAGCAATACCAAAATGAACCTGCTTATCATATTTCAACCCTTCACAATTTCTTTAAAAACTTATTTTATTAATTTAGTACTTTTAGTCTTCACAATTGAACACAAAATAAAATGACCTATTTATTCTAGAACTGGATCGTAAGTGAGCTAAATTCACAGAAATTACTCATTAAGAATAAATTCACTAGAATAAAAAGTATGTTTCATTTATAAAAATTATAGCTATGGCTCAGTTGTGATTTATTCCCTACATTATTATACTATACTATATGTAATTCATACTCCCAAAATGTCATAATTACTTGCTTCTTTATTCCCAAATAACTATACCTCATCTGGTGATGGATGCAAAGCAAAGAGTTCCTTGTGACGGTTTGATTTCCTTTGGTCATCATTCTGACGGTCTATTTCTTCATTTGGAGTTCGATCAAGTAAATTGGGAAGCAGAGCATCAGGAAGTGAATTTTTCAAGTCAAAAATACTGCAGGCCCAGCTACCCCTTGGAGTATCATCTATTGACATTGAACGTCTTTTAAGATCATCCTGTCATGCAAAATATTAAAAATAAATATATGAATTAATGAATAAAACAAACTATTTTAAAATATCATTTTATTGTAATTTCAAAATAAAAGTATTACTTGCTCATCTTGGTAGCTGCTGCCATCTGGAGCTTCATCAGATTCAAACACCTGTTTTGGCAAACCTTTTTGCCTTTCTTTCTGTTTATCTAATGTATTGGGATTAAATCCTGTTCCCAGTTTATGATATCTATTCAAAATAAAACAGTTATGAAAATATCAATTTTTAAAAATTTTCCACTTTTTAATCATTAAATAATAAGCCAAATATTCTCTGAATATTTATTTACATAATAAAGATATACACTAGCAGTTTTGAGTGTGCTAAACAATTAACCATAGGTTTAAGAAAACTTCCATGCAAAGTTCTTTTAATCCAACTACAGAGCAGGTTATGAGTTTCCAGAAGTAAATCATACTCTCCTTTTCATGACAATCCTCCTATTTAGTAAAGAGTAACATGCAAATTGACCATCACTCCAACACACAAGATGGCCGCCCCCATGTGGTCAAAGATGGCCACCACAAGATGGCCGGCAGGGGAGGGCAGTTGTGGGTGATCAGGCCAGCAGGGGAGGGCAGTTAGGGGGGACCCAGGCCTGCAGGGGAGGGCAGTTGGGGGGAACCAGGCCAGCAGGGGAGGGCAGTTGGTGGTGACCAGGCCGGCAAGGGAGGGCAGTTAGGGGCAATCGGGCCAGCAGAGGAGGGCAGTTGTGGGTGATCAGGCCAGCAGGGGAGGGCAGTTGGGGGGGACCCAGGCCTGCAGGGGAGGGCAGTTGGTGGCGACCAGGCCGGCAAGGGAGGGCAGTTAGGGGCAATTGGGCTGGCAGGGAAGCTGTTAGGGGGTAATCAGTCTGGCAGACAGAAGTGGTTAGGGGTAATCAGACAGGCAGGCAGGCGAGCGGTTGGGAGCCAGCAGTCCTGGATTGTGAGAGGGATCCCAGATTGGAGAGGGTGCAGGCTGGGCTGAGAGACACATACAACCCCCACCCCGTGCACGAATTTCATGCACCGGGCCTCTAGTGTATATATAATTTACAGCTATACTTTCAATTCAGAGGATAGATCAGTAAAAATAAAGGATGAGAGAAGCCAGGTTAAAGAATAAAATGAGAGAGGAAAATATATGTTGCATTCATAATATAAAAAGGCAAAAAATATATAAAGCATTGAATCTTAAATTTCAAATAGCCAAAATATTTTTGCTCTATCTCATTAGGTATAAAATATCTTAAACAACCTAAAGATGCAGACTTCTAAAATGAAACCATCAGGATCTACATCACCGTATACATATATTATTTAGTTAACATATATCGTTACACTCTTAAATGAATGTGACCTTCTTTCCTAACAACCCAATATCCAAGAATATCAAGGAGAAACACTAAGATCAAAGAGCAATTATTGTTCCACAGCTCATATAGCCAAACAGGATAAATTTCTAATTGTAGCAAAAACAATTATGACTACCAGAGGATGATATGGTTCTTGTATCAGACAATTTATGAAATAGTAAAGAATCATAGTGAATATGAATCATTCACATCATGTCTTGTTGCTAAAGATATTAAAATAGAAACTACACTGTTATTTATAATTATTATTGTTATTACTACCACCATTCAGACCACTGTTACCATCAGCTAGTGCCAACTGAGCACCTAATTTTGTAGAGTGCCATGGACTGTGACCTTAAGAAGCATTCCCCAACTTGCATAGAAGGCAGTGCTCTATGCTTATATTACTTGTAATAGTGCCCCCAAGCTCAAGTTCAAGTAAAATAAAATGGATATCCCTTTGGGGGAAAAATAGAAACTATACTATATTCACATCACAGCATAATCACAAAATAAAAGAAAGCATTTGTCTTTGGAAGAACTAAAATAAAGGTACGCCATATAGTAATATAAAAGGTGTTATTCAGAAGATGTTTTAACCTTTCATGAAATGATTAGAGTGCCTTAATTTGTGAGTTGCATATCTAAGCTGCTCTAATAAACCAGAATAGTGTTGCATTCTGCCTCATTTATGTTCTAAAAAACTGACAGTATAAAATTCAAGAGAGCTGAGGAGAATGGCATGATTCATGTTCAATATTCTTTTATATATTACTAGAGGCGCGGTGCACAAAATTTGTGCACGGGTTTGTGGGGTGGGTCCCCTCAGCCCAGCCTGTACCCTCTCCAATCCAGGACCCCTCTGGGGATGTCCGACTGCTGGCCTGATCGCCCCTCACTGCCTCTGCATTCCAGCCAGTTGGCCCTAACTGCCCCCTCCCTGCCGGCCTGGTCGCTCCTAACTGCCCCCCCCCCCCCGCCAGCCTGGTCACCCCTAACTGCCCCCCCCCACCAGCCTGGTCACCCTTACTGCCTCCCCCCTGCTGGCCTGATCACCCCCAACTGCCTCCCCTGCCGGCCTGGTTGCCCCAAACTGCTCCCCGCCAGCCTAGTCACCCCTCACTGCCCCCCCCGCCAACCTAATTACCCCCAACTGGCCCCTTGCCAGCCTGGTTGCCCCCAACTGCCCCCCTCTGCTGGCTTGGTGGCCCCAAACTGCCCCCCTTTCCAGCCTGGTCACCCCCAACTACACCCTCTGCTGGCCTGGTCACCCCCAACTGCCCCCCCTGCCAGCGTGGTCACCCCTCACTAACCCCTCTGCCGGCCTGGTCGCCCCAAGCAGCCTGCTGTTCAGTCGTTTGGTCGTCCCTCACTAACCCCCCTGCCGGCCTGGTCGCCCCACACAGCCTGCTGTTCAGTCGTTTGGTTGTCCCTCACTAACCCCCCTGACAGCCTGGTCGTAGGGAGCCATCTTGTGAGGGCGTGGGGGTTAATTTGCATATCACCTCTTTATTATATAGGATCTTTCTGTCCTCTGGTCAATTGCTACAATAAGACTCTACATAATTACCCATCTAACCATACACATTACCATTTCTATGACTTCCTATCATGGCATTCTCATCCCCATTTATTCTGTTCCAGACACACTGACCTTTTTTCTATTCCTTAAACATTCCTAGCATGCTTCTAATATGAAGCCTTTGCATGTACTGTTCTCCCCTCTACCTAATGCACTCTTCCCCCAGATATCCAAAGTGCTCACTATTTTAATTCCTTCAGGTCTTTGTTCAAATTCATCTTTATCAGATTACTTACATAAATTAGAAAATTTAGTCCATAATCTTGGCTCTCCCTATCCCTCTCACACTATGTTTTTTTTTCTCCACAAGATTTACGTCCATCAAATCTAATATATATTATTTATCAGTGTTTGTTTATTGTCCATTGCCCTCATCCCCAACTAGAATGTAAGCTCCATGAGGACAGAAATTTCGTTTTGTTGATTGCTTAATATAGTGCCTGGCACACACTAGACTCTCAGTTAAGTACTTGATGAATGAGTAAATAAATAAAGTACTTTCTGTCCCCTTCTCCTTTGTGCTGAATTATGGAAGATTTATGTCTTCATCTATTCCACTCTTCCATCACATCTACTCTGCCATTAAGCACATCTGCTGAGTTTTTAATATTTCTCATTGAAAAAAAATTTAATTTCCAAAGGCTACCATATCTGTTCACATCTCTTTGAAGATGTTAATTATATACTATATACTTATGTGTCCTGATAAGTAGTCCACTAACTGTTTCATAACTGCTAGTTTTTTATTCGTAGTTTCATAATTCTTTTTCAAATGCAATGATTTTCATCAAATACTTGGCAATTCTGGGTTCTATACTTACTTTTGAATTTGTATCCCCATATCTGTCTGGAAATACTGTATCTGCTCAACCCAGTCCATATCCAGTAGTTATGGAGAAGAGGCAAGTCATGCTGCCAGGCAGTCTGTCAGTACTTTGTCTTCTGGGAATAAGGGCTCCTTCTTACAAGGTTTGCCCTCTCTGGGCACCGTACTATCAACTCAAGCCCCCATAAGTGCTGCTCTCTTTAAAAAGGCACATGGTGCAGGGGTTTCTAAGCAAACAAATGCCAACACTACCCTCGGCTACTCTTCCACTGCCTATATTCACTGCTTCTGAGCTTAAAACACGATATACAGGGTGCGCGGCTAAAGTAGGTTTACAGTTGTGAGTACAGGAAACACAGAATTTATTCTTGTATTATTATTTCTTAATTATTTTCCATATGAACTGCAAACCTACTTTTGCCCAACTATGTATAGTTCTATCTTCCAGGGATACTTTAAAACTTCTAGTCTATTAAGAGAACCCTTTTTGTCTTCCATTTACCACTGCAGATAATAAATAATGTCTAGTATAACAAAAAATATGTATAAGCTTTGGAATCTGATGCCCCTATGTTCTAATCTGGCTAACTCACTATTTGGCTGTGGGAGATCGAAGAATTTACTTAACTACTCTGAGCCTAAGCTACTTTTCTGTTGAAACCTTAAATGAGATGAGTATAACGTGCTCAATAAAATGACCAGCACATAGTAAATACCCATACTCATTAACTACCTGACCCTGTTGCCTAAATCAAGGTCAGCTACACTATGATTAAAATTAAGTAGTAAATTCCATAATTCTAGGTTAACATATTTTACAATTAATCTTTTATTAAGATTTCTGATTATAAGTTTCCAACATACATGTATAGAAGTAAAGACTTTTGAGTTATCCGACAGAGGGACAGTTCTCTTCCCTAAAGTCTAAAAGTTGGCTATTGAAATAGTTATCAAAAGCGTAAGTTCATAAAAACAGCTCTTCTTTAGAAAGAGTAAAAGTCTATGCTTTTATTAGGTCACACTAAAACTAAAAAGCGTGTCAGCAGTATCCCCAAGAGTGATGCTTAGCACAATATTAAATCCAGTAAAATAAGACAAGCCATAAGGGCACATGCTGGGGTTGTGGGCTCAATCCTAGTAGGGGGCGTGCAGGAGGCAGCTGATCATGATTCTCTCTCATCATTGATGTTTCTATCTTTCTCACCCTCTCCCTTCCTCTCTGAAATCAATAAAAATATATTAAAAAAATTTTAACTTAACTAAAGTTTCAATAAATTGAATTCTTTTTTAATAATAAAATTATTCATCAATAAGGATCCCAGGTTCAATTCTAGTCAAGGGCACATGCTGGGGTTGCGGGCACATCCCCAGTAGGGGGTGTGCAGGAGGCAGCTGATGGATTTTTCTCTCTCATGGATGTTTCTAACTCTCTATCTCTCTCTCTTTCCTCTCTGTAAAAAATCAATAAAATATATATTTTAAAAAAATAATAATAATAATAAAATTATTCATCAATAACTATCTATGATTTCCCAAAAGAATTAGACTACAAATTATTTTAATTATAGACTATCAGTTATTAGTGATCTATGATAACATGGAAATATTATCTCCACAAACCTATCTACACTAATAAAAGAGAAAGACGCAAATTGACCATACCTTTGTGACGCCCACCGGCCAATCAGGAGTGAGTATGCAAATTACCCAACAAAGCTGGTGGATTAATTTGCATATGCAGGTGCCGAGCAGCCAGGGGCGGGAGCTTGCGTTCCGCACTGCCCCAGCTGCTCCGGGCCTCTTGGCAGCGTGGGAAGGCGGTAAGGTGGCTCCGGGCCAGAACAAAGGCAGAAAGGTGGCTCCGGGCTGGAGTGAAGGCGGAAAGGCAGCTCCAGCCAGAGCAAAGGTGGTGCCAGCAGCCAGGGGAAGGAAGGCCTATTCTTGCACGAAGCTTCGTGCATCGGTCCTCTAGTTATTTTATAAGAAAAGTAACTAAAAGTAATTGTGGAACTCCTAGAGAGAAGACATCTAGCTGAAGATATCCTTTGCTTCTTCAGCTATTTGTTTAAAGAAATTTTCAGGTTTCATAATTATTATTAATTTACCTTAATCCATTTATAGATCCTACTTAGTATTTTTAAATGCTATAATAAACATATACTTACTTTCTGATGACAATTGCCCAGTCTTCTGTATAACTTCTTATACAGTCTCTAACATGTGGATCCATTTCACTATTTTAAAAAAGAAAACATTTGTAATTTAGACAGAAAAGCAGCGATGTTGTGAATTTGGTTGCTATAGCTCTGTTTGTATAACCCCACCATAAGAAATAGGATATAGCCGAAACCGGTTTGGCTCAGTGGATAGAGCATCGGCCTGCGGACTGAAGGGTCCCGGGTTCGGTTCCGGCCAAGGGCATGTGCCTGGGTTGCGGGCACGTCCCCAGTGGGAGATGTGCAGGAGGCAGCTGATCGATGTTTCTCTCTCATCGATGTTTCTAACTCTCTATCTCTCTCCCTTCCTCTCTGTGAAAAATCAATAAAATATATTTTTTAAAAAAAAGAAATAGGATATAAATCAAATAATGGATCGTAGCCTTTCTGGAGTTACTAAAACCAAAAATAGGTTAATGTTTCCTTACCTTTCTTCAGGTACAGCTGAAACAAGGGTTCTGCAGTCCCTAGGACTATGAACAACTTCAATATCATCTGGAGGGAATTCAACCAACTCCCTTAAAGGCCCAGAATCCACACCTAAAGGATGAGTAGCAAGGTACTCTTCCAAATCCACTGCATCCACTGCTTCTGTAAGGGGCACCTTTATAAAGGGGGGTGGGGAGGGAGGTGGTAGGGGATAAGAGGTGAATGGAAAGGAAGAGTCAAATGTTAAGAATTTTAAAACTTTAAGCAAAAAATTTTTATTCTTTAAAATATAATAAGTTTTAACCTAATTACTTCTAAATTGTCAACAGATGCACTAAAGAAACTATGAGGTTTTGGGTTATAATCTCTTTAATCCTCTTGCTTAGACTTTATCCATGCCTCCCACGTAAAGCCAGCAATGATCATTAACAGTTTATAATACTTTACAGTGACAAAATGCTCATTGAGGAATTCTTTTTTCTTTTTTATATCTTTGGAATTTTCATTTCTAAGTTTCTAAATAGTACTTTTATTTTATTTGTTGCTATTGTTGATTATCCTAGTAAAAACATATAACCAGACTGCGGTAAGCTAAAAAATGGCCCTCCAAAAGATCTCCCTGTACCAATCCATGAACCTTTCATGACAAAAAATTAAGATAGCCCTAGCCAGTTTGGCTCAGTGACTAGAGCGTTGGCCTGCAGACTGAAAGGTCCTAGGTTCGATTCTGGTCAAGGGCACGTGCCTGGCTTGCCCCAGTAGGAAGCAGCCAATCAATGATTCTCTCTCATCATTGATGTTTCTCTCTCTTTCCCTCTCTGAAATGAATAAAAGAAATATTATTTAAAAAATAAATAAAAATAAAAGGTATGATCTATAATGTGGACATTATCCTCAATTATTTGAGTGAGTCACAAATGCAATCATATACAGCTTTATATGAAGATAGGAAGAGTTGGGCCACACAGAGGAGAAAACCATATGAAGACATAACAAAGACAGATCTAAAGATTTTGGCCTTAAAGACAGAAGTAATGCAGTTACAAGCAGCCATCAGAATCTGGAAGAGGCAGGAACTAATTCTCTTCTAGATCCTCCAAAGGGAGTGAGTCCTTGCCAAAACCTTGATTTCAGTCCATTGATGCTGTTTGGACATAAGCACTGTGAGAAAATAAATTTCTTTTGTTTTAAGCTACCCAGTTTGTGGTAAGTTATCACAGCAGCCAAAGGAAACTAATTCACAGACCACATTCAAAGTTTCTATTAGTAATAACAGAATATTCAGGACATTCCTTAGCCAAGTTGAAAATATACTTTTTATTAAGACACCCAACTTCTTTTTTGATTCAAGAAAGAAAAAATATTCAGGCAAAACTATAAAGGATTATATAACAAATGTACAGATGTGGACCATTGGTGTTCTGAAAAAAATACAAAAACACACAGAATTACCATATGATGTACCAATTTGGGGTATTTCAGTATATACCCCAAAAAACTGAAATAAAGACTCAAACTGATTTTGCACACTCATGTTCATAGCAGCATTATTACCCATAGCCAAAAGATGTAAACAACTCAATGTCTATCAACTGATGAATGGACAAACAAAATGTGGTTTACACATACAATGAAATATTATTCAGCCTTTGAAATGATAGCACACTAGAGGCCCGGTGCACGAATTCGTGCACAGGTGGGGTCCCTCAGCCTGGCTGGCAATTGGGGCCAGGGAGGGACCACGGGAGGCTGGCCGGCTGGCCGGAGAAGGACCGTGGGAGGGGTCCAAGGTGTGTCTGGCCCTCTCACCCAGTCCCAATCGGCCAGACCTCAGCAGCAAGCTAACCTACCGGTCAGAGCATCTGCCCCCTGGTGGTCAGTGCACATCATAGTGACTGGTTGAGCGGTCGACCGAATGGTCGGCCAATTGGTCAGACACTTAGCATATTACACTTTTATTATATAGGCTGATACAACATGGATGAACTTTGAAGACATTATGCTGAGTGAAATAAGCCAGATACAAAAGACAAACATTGTACAATTCCACTTATATGAGGTACATAGAATAGACAGATTCAGATATAGAAAATAGAGGTTACCAAGGATTGAGAGGAGAGAGAATAGGGAATTATTGTTTAATGGATAAACGGTTTCATTTTGGGATAAAAAATTTCTGAAAATAGCTAGTGGCAATAGTTGCACAACACTGTGAATATACTTAATACCACTGAATTATACATTTAGAAATGAGCTGGTAAATTTTATGTTATGTATATTTTAACACCAGATAGATGTATAGATAAAAAATTTTTAAAGAACATTTTTTAAAAATTGAAGTCAATGCTTCTCCACCCAGGTATTATTTTGGGGGCAGTATAATTTTTAAGATTTAAAGTATCACAAATGAATATTCAATGAATATAATGACAACAGTTGGGAGACCTTACACATGTCTAATTCAAAATTAATCTTTCCTCAAAATACCAATCGTATCAAGAGTAAGTGTTAGGCCCTAGCCAGTTTGGCTCAGAGTATAGAGCGTTGGCTCTGCGGACTGAAGGGTCCCGGGTTCAATTCCAGCCAAGGGTACATGCCCAGGTTGCAGGCTCGATCCCCAGTAGGGGGTGTGCAGGAGGCAGCCAATCAATGATTCTCTCTCATCATTGATGTTTCTATCTTTCTCTCCCTCTCCCTAAAATAATTTTTTTAAAAAAAGAGTGTTAGGGTAAGTGTCATAGGAAGCTATGACACTCTCTTAAAAACATTAAATCATATAGAGGATAATTGGTCTTGTTTCTATAATTCATAGAGAAGGTCAGTGGCTTTCTAGGTATAATGTTAGCTAGATCAAGGAAACAAATTTATTTTTGCTATAACCATCTCCATTCCCTCTGATGCCCATGGGGAGACAGCAGCCTGGGTTAGTCTTGGGATGTAGTGTGAGCTCCTTACAACTATAAATTATTTTACAAGATTCCAAAGAAAGATCCTGTATTCACTGACAAAAAGAAGGAGATTGCAACATGATTTTATAAGAGAGAGTGAAAGATGGGGCAGTAAGCAGGGTTAAAGGGTGACAAAGAGAAGTAATAGGGAAGCACTACAGAATCTCTCACAGGCAATGTGAGAACTTGTCTAACTTCAGCAATCATTGCACTGGAATTTTGGCTGACATGTTTATTTTATTTTTATTTTTATTTTGGCTGACATAGAGTAAAGATCTCTTTCAATCCTTGGCAGCATGCCATCAGAACTTCTGGCATTTAATTAGTGGTTGTTTGGGGCTGACGTGAAGGGGGTAAGAAGGTGATAGCTAAAGGGTTGTGTTGTGTGTTTTTTTGAGGTGATAAAAATATTCTAACTTGGCTGTAGCAATGGTTGCACATATCTACGAATATATTAAATCCATTGAATTGTACATTAAGTGGGTGAACTTGTATGGTATGTAAATTAAATTTCAATAAAGCTGTTTTAAAAAGTTGAGCCAGAATCTAATCAGTTACAGGAAATACAGAAGTAGAAAAACAAGTCTACAAGGAAAAAATTTCAAAAAAGCTGCACAGAATCTAATCAGTTACAGGAAGTACAAGAGATAGAGAAATAAGTCTACAAGGAAGCAAACATAAAATCCAAAAGGCAAGAAATACTACAAGACAACTAACCCAATTTCCTCAACAAGTCAATGGCATAAAAACAAAGTTAAAATTTCAGAATTGATTAAATCCTGAATGTAGTTTCAGAATTGACTAGGAAATCAACACTTCTATAATACCTCCTAACACTCTCCCCCAACTCATATTTCAGGGAAGAGTGAGGAAACAATAAATAAGGTTATGAAACTAGTGATGCTATCCAATCTACTGGCTCTTATCTTTCCACTATTTTTTCATGGCCTAGTTAGTAATATACCAGTAACATACCATATCCATATTTTAAATATGCTACTTACTGTGGTATGATGGGATATATTGCCAACAATGTTGAGGTTTTTAAGCAGTTGAGGAGAACCACTGTACTGCCCAGAGATCTGCTTCCTAACTTCAGCAGCCACAGTTCTATAACACAGAAAGCAAATACATTATTTTTAAAAAGAAACAAACTAGGTTTAAAAAGGTAAGTATACTAAAGACTCATTTAAAAAACAACAAAACCTCAGCATGTCAATAAGACTATAAATTTATAAGGTATCAGTAAATACTGCTTACAATTACAGAAGAACATCTTTATAATGCTGATGTAGGGTATAAGACTGACAGACAACTTACATAAGGCTTTTTTCATATATGGCATATCAGGGAATATACTTGGGCTTACGATAGAGCTAGAAGCTATAAATATATGTGCTGGGGTCCAGCCCCAGCGGGTCCAGGGGTCCCCAAAGGTGTGGACGGAGCCGGCGAAGAATGAATGACATGGGGTCAGCGTTCAGTGATCATCATAGTTGGGTTCCTCAGCCAGGTTCTGTCGCCAGGTTCTATTGCCATGTTTTCTTGCTAGGTTCTCCAGCCAAGTTCTGTCTAGGTTCCCCAGGCAAGTTCTGTCGCCAGGTTCTATCCAGGTTCTTTTGCCATGTTCTCTCTAGGTTCTCCAGCCAAGTTCTGTAGCCAGGTTCTGTCCAGGATCTTTTGCCAGGTTCTTTCGCTAGGTTCTGTTTCTAGGTTCTGTGTCTAGGTTCTTCAGCCAGGTTCTCTCGCTAGGTTCTGCTTCTAGGTTCTGTCTCTAGGTTCTGTGTCTAGGTTCTGTGTCTAGGTTCTGTATTGGATCTCCAGCCAAGTCCTGTCTCTATGTTCTGTCTCTCAGTTCTTCAGCCAGGATCTCTCACTAGGTTCTGTTTTCTGTTGTCTTGTTCCTAGGTTCTGTCTCTAGGTTCTCTCTCTACTGTCTTGTTACATCTGTATTTATACCAGTTGATTTTAATCCTATCAATTTCTATTCCAAAAGTTAGGGCGTTTCTTATCTCCATTCCAGGGAGTAAAGATTATGTAGCTTAAGGGTGATTGTTTGTAGTTAAAGTGATTAACTACCCGCCTGGCACTTAGTTAAGAGGTTTTATCCCCTCCTTAACTTCAGGGAAAAATCCCTACCTGGGAAAACAACCTTTCTCGGAGAGGTGACCTTGGTTAAAACACATAGCGCTAAAGGGAGCAAACATATTAAGAACAGTATGCTATATACGCCAGGTCCCTTGAAACATATGCTGTGCAGATGTTTCTTCTCTGCAGCGACTGTGTCAAGCAGCAAGGATGGACCGGCTCCCGGCATATATGCATACATTAAAGTATATATTTTAAGGATATAAAATTAATTCTAAAATATTTGATTAACAAATTAACATATAAGAATTAGGAAGAAAAAAAAACCTTTTTTTTTTCCTTTCTAATATTACTAGCTCTTCATTCATGCTCCAGAAAACAATTCCGTTTTTCTTAACTACTAAAAAATGTCATTATACTTTCATATTAATAGCTTCCCATACTCTGACCCTAAGCACCTTTCCCAAATTCTTGTCATTGAACTTAAGCTGCTTCCTAGAACACTGTTTCTCTCCTGTATCCACAAAATCAATTTTACCCTTAACTAGTTTTAAGGGTGAAACTTAAATGCCAAGACCTCTATACAACAAACTTCTTGACTCACTATAACTAAAAATATCACCCTTCTTTAAAAGCCTTTTATCATAACATGAGCATGTATCATAACCTAACTTGCACTTTCCTCCTATTTATTTTTCCATGTGTCATGTACAATCTACATAAACAGAGGCAGTGGTTTCATTTTTTTTTGTTTTCCCTAAAATATTTAACAAATGGTACTCTAAACAGCTGTATGTTCAGCCCTATGAAAAATATAGTATTACTTATTGACAATGAAGTAAACCACTAAGGCATTACCATAACATAACCTGACAGGTAAGTCTTTATTTTGAATCAGGATTAGAGTTTAGAAGTTCCACAAATTCAAGTCAGTTTTGACCCTGGGGGGCATACTGGTATATAATATATTTACTTAAATAGCATTTCTAAAACAAAATATTTCAGATATTCAAGTGACTTTATAGCTCATATCTATATTCCTTAGATTCCAAAAAACTGTAAACCAAAATATTCAGCGAATCCTAAATCCTGTAACTAAACAACTTCCTCACATTAGTAATATTTTTATTAAGTAGAAAATATAACTCAACAATACAAAATAAAGACCACTATCCACAGTTTTTATGCAATTATTTTCCTGATGTCAATGCCTAACTTCTACCCTATAAGCATCAATCAACTGGCCGATTCTCTATTTTATAAAACTTGCCTTCTCTTCTTTCACTCTTTCTTCCTATCATTTCTATAGCACATAAAGTGAAACAGGCTTCATGACCTGGTTTCTGGATGATACTTTTGACCAGCCTGGTGATACTTTTGGTCTGAAGGGTTTTGAAGCTCAGAGCCCTGAACATCTTGGTCCCCATTCAAATTTCCAGCTAAATTCCTAAACATCTCATTTTCTAAAAATTATCCAGATTTTTTATATAACCTTTTCCCCTTCTCCTCATTTCATATCTCCTTGCTTTTTTATATATTCAATCATTCCACACACATTTATTGAACATTGTTATAAGCCAACTACTCAAAACAGAAATTTTTGATATAATGTAAAAGAGCTATCATTCTTTAAGGTTCAAGATACTGAACTGCCTCAACTCTTTTTTCTATGGGTAACTTAAGGTACTTTAGATCACAGTTGTGTTTTATAAAAGGCTAATTCATGATTCATACTTGCCAAAATTTGGAAGTAACCAAGATGTCCTTCAATAGGTAAACTATAATATAGCCCATACAATTGAATATCTTTCAGCAATATTTTAAAAATATCCTATCAAGCTATAAAAAGATATAAAAGAATACTGCTAAGTGAAAGAAGCCAATCTAAAAAGGCTACATATGATTTCAACTATATGATATTCTAGAAAAGGCAAAACTACAGTAACAATAAAAAGGTTAGTGGTTGCCAGGGAGTGCAGGGGGTCAGAAAAGGAAGGGATGAGTAAGTAGTGCACCGGGGACTTTTAGGGTGGTGAAACTATTCTGTATGATACTATAATGGTAGATAAATGTCATTATACATGTCAACACCTATAGAATGTACAACACAAAGAATAAAATGTAATCTATGGGCTTAATAATAGTGTATCAATTTTGGCTCATCAATTATGATAAATGTACCACACAAATGCAAGAAGTTATAACAGAAGAAACTTGGTAGGGAAGTTTCTATGAGAACTACATGGGAACTCTATATTTTCTCCTCAATTTTCTGTAAATCTAAAACTGCTCCCCCAAAAACTCAATTAAACAAAATAAGTAAATAAGCAAACAAGGTTAGCTCAGAACAGACACAGGAGGGAAAAAAGAACATGAAGACAATAATTATAGGTTAGAAATAAAAACTAGATAAGGAATGAAATCTTTAAGAAAGGTAATACAGATTGAAGAGAGGGCCAAGGGCAAATTCTGTACACTTCTGGATATGAAAAGATAAGAACATTCATTTCAATTCAGGACTCCCCTTTGCCCTTTTAATGAAACTACATGTTTGGAGTGTTTATTAAATTTAGTTGAAAGGTCTTATAATCTCCTGATCCTTTTGTCAAGATGAGAATATGAAGAAACCTTCAAAAAGAGAAAGACAAAGAACAAATATTCTATGTCCATCTTCTTCAGTGTTACTCAACTCACTATGCCCTTACTCAACTCACTGTTTCTGGGCCTACACCATGAATAATCTAATGTGTAAATGCTATTTCATCAAATTAATGATGTCACTAATGGGTTAAGTAGTGCGATTACTTCATGTATATCTAAGAAAGAAAATTCTTGCCAATTAACCATCACACCATCAATTAATTGGAAGACATACCCTGATTTCGTATGTTAAGAAGTGAAACTTGAAATAAAGGAAATGAGTATTTCAGAAAGAGAATCTTTTCATACCAGACATACAAAAAATAATCCCCATTTTAAAAATATTTGTCTTGTTTCTGTATGACATAATTTTCCCAAAAAAAGGAAATTGATAATAACTGAAAATAAGAACCATTTCCAAACTGAGCTGTAACAGCAATATCTGCAACCCAGACAGGGGATATATTTACAATGAGATCTCTGTATAAAAAAACTTCATTAAATAGCAACAATGAATTTTTCCCAAATAAAAAACAGTATCTCTTAACCATACTATGGTGCAGAGTATGCAAGACTAGAAATGTGATGAATACAGTTCTTGATAACAGTTAAAACACTTTATCAGATTACTTTTTCTGACAATTTTTGCTATAGTTAGTGATAACATATATAGTAAAGCAATAAGGAAGTCCTTTTTACTTCTAATAAGCTATTAACATCAACTGCAAAGTGGAAAGAAGAGTAGGTCAGAAATCCCCTAATTACTTATGCTCCTAAATTAGAATATCTTCTTCCCCTCCCAAAAGAACATCATCCAATATTTGACCTATTGGTCTCCTTATCAACTCTCTCTGCCATAGGATGTTTGGAAATAACCAACACAGGACGCACATTCTGAGGGAAAGCAATGTTGCATTTAATGTTTCCTCTAACCTCTTCTCATTTTCAGATGCACCATCCAACCATGACTTCCAGAATGACCCAAGGATAATAGGCTAATCTGGGTCTCTCTCATTGCCAGTCAGCCTGAGTAAAGTGAATAAGGAGAATTTAGACTAAAATAAAAGCACTTAGTTGAGCCATTTCTTTAATGTCACAGAAAATAGCTGCAATGTAACATGTCAAATAAGAGAACAAGACCTCTTGGAACTGGCACTGTTTATATCTAAGATAGAAGTCAGGGAAAAGGAGAAGGGTAAGAGAATATCCCACAGAATATACCAGGTAAGAAAGTATATCAAAGGCAAGGCAAAAAAGGGCTAACTAAAAATCTCCAAAAGAAAAAGGACCAAAATAGCTGATGATGTCCCAGTGCTGTGACTATCAAAGTCAAAGATTGGTGAGGGGAGGAGCAGAGAGGGGGGAGGGGTGGGAAGGAGAGAGGCAGGCAGGCAGGCAACAAATGGTTCTTGGACACTGGTGTGAAGGAACCAGCTATAAAAACCATTTCTGGGATTAATGAGATATTCGAACATAGAGAAGCAAGGTATTACATAATTAAGAATTATTGGTTTGTTTACTTTTAATGTGTGAAGACAGTATTAAGTGTGCAAGAAAATGTCCTTATATTTTAGAGATACAAATGATTTAGCTTAGACTCTTCAGTTATTATTACTCTGGCTTAATGAGGAAAACTAGCAAATTAAATATGAAGTACAGATGGAGCAAACACCCTTCAATCAGTGTATCACGGCCTCCATAAAGCCCTGCCTGATTATTTCTATTCTATCTCACTTAGGTAAGACACTCCTGTGTGCTTCCCAAGCACTCTGTGTTTATCCATATTCGTTCAAAGAAATGGAGTTCCTAGGAGGCTAGTTCAGACAGGCAGAGTAGCCAGACTGCTTCTCACCGTAGTATATGAAGAATCTGGCCTTGCTGACATAGAATTTTATTTCAACAGTAGGAAAGCCTGGTTTGTAAACATTCTCTTGAAGAAGAAGCACATAAATTGCAAAGTCAGTTTTTCTTAAATAGTGGCGATGCAACCCTCAACTATAAAATTCGGTGAAGAAGAAAAAGGTACAGTTAAGTATCAAGAATTTGGTTTCTCAGGCCTGGTACACTCTCACTCTTTAGGGGCACCTTTGCAACCTTGTTGAGGAATCGGGGAGGAATAAGAAAAACTTCACTTTCACCCTAGCTGGTTTGGTTCAGTGGATAGAGCGTCGGCCTGCGGACCAAAGGGTCCTGGGTTCAATTCCGGGCAAGGGCAGCATGTACCTTGTTTACAGGCTCCTCCCCAGCTCAGCAGGAGGCAACCAATCAATGTATTTCTCTCACATCAATGTTTCTCTCTGTCTTTCCCTCTCTCCCAATTTCCCTAAAAATCAATGCAAAAATATCCTCAGGTGAGGATTAACAAAACAAAAGAAAGAAAAGAAAAACTTCACATTTGATTGGAGTATGCTTTGCTGTCTCTTATTTTGTATAAATGTCCCAACGCAGGTTAATGTCAGCCAATAAAGAAAGTGTACAGAGTGGGGCAAAAGTAGGTTGACAGTTAGTTGTTCATATGGCAAATAATTAATAATTATTATTGTATTAAATAATAAATAATAACACAAGAATAAACTCACAACTATAAACATACTTTTGCCCCACCCTCTATATTCTTTAACTCTGTCTGGTAGCTCTTTTCTACTTCATTGCAATAATTGAACAATACCTTAAACATGGCATCTATCAAATTGTGAAATCTATTTACCAATCTCCTTGCAAGGAACTAAGCAATTAAAAAGTAGAACTTCACATTATCTATCCTTACACCCTTTAGCAGAGTGCTTTAAAAAGGATTACAAAGCTACAGTGGAAAATGAGAATAAAGAGAAACTCATAGTTCCTCCCCAAAAAAGTAGTTCAATAAGAATGCTAGAATGGAACGAGTGATGTGAGCTTCTTGGAGGAAGGGGGGGTGGAGGGGAGAGGTATAAGGGTGGAAAGAGCCGAAACCGGTTTGGCTCGGTGCATAGAGTGTTGGCCTGCGGACTAAAGGGTCCCAGGTTTGATTCCGGTCAAGGGCATGTACCTGGGTTGCGGGCACATCCCCAGTGGGAGGTGTGCAGGAGGCAGCTGATCGATGTTTCTCTCCCATTGATGTTTCTGACTGTCTATCTCTCTCCCTTCCTCTCTGTAAAAAATCAATAAAATATATTTAAAAAAAAAAAAAAACTTTGTAAGTCAAAAATGCATTTAAAAAAAAAAAAGGTGGAAAGAGAGAAAAGCAGGTAGGTAATAAGAATGAATTTAGAGATTACATCATATATGAACTTTCCAAATGACTTTTAGAGTAATCTATAAGTATAGTTGGTAGGTAATAAGAATGAATTTAGAGATTACATCATATATGAACTTTCCAAATGACTTTTAGAGTAATCTATAAGTATAGTTGGTTTCTAATTTATTGGGAAGGGACAAAAACATATGCTATTTTGTCTATTATTGTCAAATAGGTAAATATTTGGTGGGGGAAAATCTGAATCTACAGATTCCTAAATGTATAACCTTTCTTTAAAAGCATAGCTGACACCATTATTATCCCATGTGTTAACTGGTAAGGTAAAAAATTACTACTGAAACTCTTTCTTTTAAAAAATATATTTTATTGGTTTTTTACAGAGAGGAAGGGATAGGGATAGAGAGTGAGAAAACATCGATGAGAGGGAAAGATCCATCAGCTGCCTCCTGCACGCCCCCCACTGGGGATGCAGCCGCAACCAAGGTACATGCCCTTGACCGGAATCGAACCCAGGACCCTTCAGTCCGCAGGCCGACGTTCTATCCACTGAGCCAGACCGGTTCGGCTGAAACTCTTATTTTTTAACAAGATATATAACATGTTTACATATCTCAAAATAGTCTCTAATATATCTTTACCATCTCTGCAAAGGCTGGTTCCAGAATTACTTTCAAGCTTTATGAATATGCAAATAAAATTACTATGAGAAGCAGAATAGATTTTTCAATATAGAGAAAAGACAAAGAAAACAACTTGATAAAAGAAGACATCTTTAAAAATATATATAACAAATATGTGCATGACATTAAAAAATTCAAACTTCACAAAGAGGTAAAAAAAATGGTATATCTCTCTACCACTTCCAATCCTCAGCCTTATTCCCCAAATGTAACCACTTAATGTTTTCTTAGATATTCTTGAAGAAAAAGATGTGTATTTATCAATATATATATACACATATACATATATCCCTTATTGCTTAATGTCCACATATGATATCATACAGTAACATTTTCTTGATACATATCAGCACATCCTATATAATAAAGATGTAATATGCAAATTGACCATCACGCCAACACAAAGATGGCCACCCCCATGTGGACACAAGATGGCCTGCAGGGGAGGGCAGTTGGGAGGGACCAGGCCTGAAAGGGAGGGCAATTGGGGGTGACCAGGCCTGCAGGGGAGAGCAGTTGGGGGGGACCAGGCCTGCAGGGGAGGGCAGTTAGGGGTGACCGGGCCAGCAGGGGAGGGCAGTTAGGGGCCACCAGGCAGGCAGGGGAGGGCAGTTAGGGGTGACCAGGCCAGCAGGGGAGGGCAGTTAGGGGCAACCAGGCCTGAAGGGGAGGGCAGTTGGGAGCAATCGGGCTGGCAGGGGAGCAGTTAGGCGTTGATCAGGCTGGCAGGGGAGTGGTTAGGGAGTGGCCAGGCTGGCAGGCAGAAGTGGTTAGGGGCAATTAGGCAGGCAGGGGAGCAGTTAGGCGTTGATCAGGCTGGCAGGGGAGTGGTTAGGGAGTGACCAGGCTGGCAGGCAGAAGTGGTTAGGGGCAATTAGGCAGGCAGGCAGGCAAGCAGTTGGGAGCCAGCAGTCCTGAATTGTGAGGGGGATGTCCAACTGTCCGACTGCAATAGTTAATATCAATAATTTCTCTATTCTTCAAAACCTAGCTATGAGGTCAGTTAAATATACCTGGGGAAAATATCTAGTTTTATATACTACCATATAAATAGGAACACTTTAATGACTACCGCCACTGTTATGATCTGCTTCCTACTTTTCACGGATGGCTAAATGAAACTCCCATCTGAGGCACTGCCTCTGTGCCACTTATAAATTAGCCTGTGTTAAATTCCTTAGGAATTTAGGTTCAGAGTGCACCAGTAACCACTAAAGCCAAGAAAATGAAAACACATAGGTTGATTTATGAAACCAAAGAACAGAAATAGTCCTTCTATATAATAAGCTTTAACATGTAAGACATAGCTTCTTTTTGTGGAGAATTTTTTTAAAAAGTCAGATGACTCATGCATCCCATCTGACACTATTTTGGAATAACATTTAAGTCAAAGATTTAGAAAACATTGTATTAAAGAGACTTGGATGTCTCCATCACTCTGATCTATAGCATTTCAATATAACTCAATTTCTTCACCTAAAACATGAGGATAATATTGCTCCCTAAAATCATGGAACATATTAAATTATAACTATATTGAAAAAGAATTTAAAAATTTAGCACTTAGAAAAATTAACACATCTGAAATTAACAACTAAAAAGAAAACTAGCTGGGGGGGGGCGGGGAGGAACCTCTACTGGAAAAAGTCAATCCTCCCAAAAGTAGGTAAATTTATCTTCAATTCTACCCTCCTTCATAAAAATAAAGCCAGAATCTTCCTACAAATGTACAAATTATATCCTGGTATAAACTATATACAATTAATTGCTAAGTCCTGTTCATTTTAATGCTTAAATACTTCTCAACTCTCTGTCCCTTCCTTCCCTTTTCTACAGCATCAGTCTACATGTAACAGCATGCTTAATGCTGTAAGTCTAAGTGCTTGCTTCTGAGAAAGGGAAGAAAGCAAGAGTATCTGCTCTCACCACTTCTTTTTAACAATATACTGCAGATTCTAGCCAGTGCAAGAAGAAATGGAAAGAAAGAAAGGAGGGAGAGATGAAGAGAGGGAGGGAGGGAGGGAGGGGAGGAGGGAGGCAGGGAGGGAAGAGAAGAGAATATAAAGGCATTTAGATTGGAAAGCAAGAAATAAAATTATGTTTATTCACAGATAACAGGGTCCTGTATGCGGAAAATCTGAAGAAATCTATACACAGAAAAGCTACCAGAACCAATGAATTCAGCAAAGTCAGAGGATACAAGTTCAATATTCAAAAATCAATTGTATTTCTATACACTAGCAATGAATAAACCAAAAATAATCTTGTAATTCCATTCATGATAACCTCAAAAACAATAAAATACTTAGAAATAGATTTAACAAAAGAAGTACAAGACTTACACAATGAAAACTTAAACTTTGCTGAGAGAAATCAAATAAGATTTATTAAACGAAGAGACAGTCTGTGTTCGTAGATTTGAACACTCAATATTGTTCAAATGGCCAGAGGGAAGGGGCTGGGGACAAGGTGGAGGGAGGTTAAAGGAGGAAAAAATGGTGACATCTGTAATAGTGTCAACAATAAAAATAAAGAAAAAAATATCCTGTTCACATGGCAATTCTCCCCAAACTAATCTACTGATTCAACATAATCACTATCAAAATCCCAAAAGGATTTCGGCAGAAATTAACAAAATTTATATTTGATATTGATCCTCAAATGTTTATGGAAATGCAAAAAAAATCCAGAATAGACAAAACAATTTTGAAAAAAAATAAAGTTAAAAGTTGGACAACTTACACTTCCGGATTTCAAAATCTATAGAGTAACAGTAATTAATCAAAACAATGTGGTACTGGTCTAAGGATAGACATACAGATCAATTAAACAGAATTGAATGTCAAGAAATAAACTCTTGCATTATGGTCAACAGATTTTTGACAAATGTGCCAAGGCAATTAAATGAAATAAATATAGTCTTTTCAATAGAGTGTTGCAACAACTGAACATTTCCGTGCAAAAAAAAATGAAGTTAGACTCTCATCGCACACCATACACAAAAATTAATGCAAAATGGATCATAAGCCTAAATGTAAGAAGCTAAAACTATAGGACTTGTAGAAGAAAACAGAGAAAGAACGCCTTTCAACCATGAATTAAGCAGTCTTAGATATACCACCAAAATAATGATCCTTAAAAGAAAAATTAATTAATAAGACCATCAAAATTAAAAATGTGCTTAAAAATTCACCATTAAGAAAATGAAACAAAAACCAGACAGGGAAAAAAAAACTATTTGTAACTCATATCTACACTAATAAAAGAGAAACATGGTAATTGGCGTACGACCGCTACCCTTCCCATTGGCTAATCACGGGCAATATGCAAACTAGCTGTCAGCAAAGATGGCGGTTAACCGCCAACCAAGATGGCGGCTAATTTGCATATTGCCGGCAGGATGGGGCAGCGCCATCGTGCCTGCCCCTCCCCCATCCAGGCCTGCTATCTGTGACCTGGATGGCGGGTGACCCAACCTAGGGCTGGCAGGGCTTGACCGCAGCTGTCCCCTACTGGCCAAGACCCCAACCAGCTCTCCCACCAGCAGACCGGGGCTGGCCTGGCGGCTTCGGCTTCCACCCACAGTCACGCCCCCCAGACCCGCTGCTGCCAGCAGACCAAGGCTGGGGAGGGAGAGGCTCCCAACCCGCTCCCCCGGCAGACTAGGGCTGGGGAGGCGGCTGCTGCAATCGCCCGCACTCACGCCCCAACCCGCCTGATCGCCCCCGACCCACTCCCGCTGGCAGACCAGGACTGGCTGGTAACCCTGGACCCGCATTCCCCCAGGCCGACCCGGGCTGGCAGGGCTGCTGCGGCGTCCGCCCGCAAACCGCTCCCGCTGGCAGACTGGGGCTGGCGGGTTGCCAGGGACCTGCATTCCCACGGGTAGACCCGGGCTGGCGGGGTGGCTGCTGCATCTGCCCGCAGTCACGCCCCCAACCCGAGAGAGCGGGGAGAGGGTGGGGTAGGGGGCGATCGCCCTCACTCACGCCCCCAACCTGCTGGCAGACTGGGGCTGGCGAGTTGCCCGGGACCCGCATTCCCGCGGGCAGACCCGGGCTGGCAGGGTGGCTGCGGCGTCTGCCTGCAGTCACGCCCCCAACCCGCTCTCGTGGGTTGGGGGCGTGAGTGCAGGCGATCACCCCAAAACGGCTCCCGCTGGCAGACTGGGGCTGGCGGATTGCCCTGGACCCGCATTCCCCTGTGTGCACCTGCCCATGGGATCACAGCAGCGATCACGGAGCAGGAAAGGGCGGCCTGCAGCCAGTCCCTGTGTGCACCTGCCCATGGGATCGCAGCCGCGATCACGGAGCAGGAAAGGGCGGCCTGCAGCCAGCCCCCCTGTGTGCCTTTCCCTAGGTAGCCCTGGGGATCCCACAGTAGGGAAGGGCGCCCCACCCTGGCCACAGCTCAGGGGAGAGTACAACATGCAGTGGAGGCCAGGAGCCTGAGTGATCAACAGAGAGGGGCGCCTGCTTGAAGCCTTCAGGGTGTGGCTGGTGGTAGGCCTCCAGCAGACGCGCACACACACACACACACACACACACACACAGCGCCTACTCTGAGCTTCCAATGTGGTTGGGAGCAGACCACCAGTGGACACACACACCCGGCAACTGTTCGGAGCCTATGTGGCGGGGCTGGGGGCAGGCCCCCAGCAGACACACACACACACACACACACACACACACACACACACACACGGGGACGGCTGCTCCAAGCCTCTGCTGCCAGACTGTGGCCATCAGTAGGACATCCACTGAGGGCTTTTAGACTGAGGGGCAGCCTTGGCCGAGGGAACCCCATCCCCAGTGCACAAATTTCGTGCACCGGGCCTCTAGTATATAATAAAGGACTTGTATCCAGAATATATAAAGAACTCTTACAACACAAAACAAGATAAATAATCCAGTTTAAAATGAATAAATGATTTGAATAGCTATCTTACCAAAGAAGTCCGTGAATAGTCAATAAGCACAAGAAAAACATCACTAATCATTAGAGAAATGCAAATAAAAATCACAATAAAATGCCAACCTCATACTCATTTGAATGTCTATAATCAAAAACAAGACAATAACAAGTGTTACAGGGATGTGGAGAAATTAGAACCCTCATACATTGCTGGTAGGAATGTAAAATGGTATAGTCACTGTGGAACAGTTTGGAAGTCCCTAAAAAAATTAAACAATATTACCAGATGATCTAGCAATTCCACTCCTAGGAATATACCCACAAGAACTGAAAATAGGTGTTCAAACAAAAGCTGTACATGACTGTTCATAGCAGCACTGTTCACAATAGCCAAAGTTAGAAACAACCTAAATGTCCATCAGCTGGTGAATGGATAAAGTAAATGTGCTACATACACTGAAATATTATCTTCTATATATAAAAGCCTAAGCGACGTTTACAACCGGAGGACCGGATGACTGGCCAGTAGCTATGATGCGCACTGACCACCAGGGAGCAGACACTCAACACAGGAGCTGCCCCCTGGTGGTCAGTGCGCTCCCACAGCCAACCTCCTGGGGCTGGCCAACCTCCTGTGGTCCCTCCCCCACAGCTGGCCAGGCCAAGGGACCCCACCCATGCACGAATTTGTGCATCGGGCCTCTAGTTCAGTTATAAAAAGGAGTGAAGTACTGATACATGCTACAACATGGGTGAATCACAAAAACATTATGCTAAGTAAAAGAAGCCAGAGGGCCCAAGCTGATTTGGTTCAGCGGGTAGAGCATCGGCCTGCAGACCAAAGGGTCCTGGATTCAATTCAGGTCAAGGGCACGTACCTTGGTTGCAAGCTCCTCCCCGGCCTGGGACTGGGTCAGGGATTGTGCAAGAGGCAACCAATTGATGTGTTTCTCTCACATTAATGTTTCTCTCTCTGTTTTTCCCTCTCTCTTTCACTCTCCCTAAAAATCAATGAAAAAATATCCTCAGGTGAGGATAAACAACAACAAAAATCAATAAATAAAAAATAAGAAGCCAGAGGGATGTAAAGCACAGCATATGAAATATCTATAATAATAAAAGCGTTATATGCTAATTAGACCGGACAGCCAGACGACCTTCCAGACGTCCTTCCAGAAGACCTTCTGGACGAAGCCGAGGCTGCGAGGGCCAAGCCCCTTGCACAAAATTTGTGCATCAGGCCTCTAGTAGTCAATAATATGTTAATAACTAGGTATAGTACCAGGTGGATACTGGAAATATCAGAGGGAACACTTTGTAAAGTACTTGATTATCTTATCACTTTGTTCCACACAGGAAACTAGTACAAAATAGCACTGAATGTAATTGAAACTTTAAAAAAAAATTTTTTTAAAAGAAGCCAGACACAAAAGACCACATATTGTATGACTCTATTTATTTGAACGTTCAGAAAAGGCAAATCTAGAGAGAAGAGACAGAGAATATATTAAGTGGTTGCCCAGAGCTGCTTGGGGTAGGAATAGAGAGTGACTATAAACTGTCACAGAGATTTTGGGGGGTGATAAAAATGCGCTAAAACTGGATTGTGGTTGATGGTTTCACAACTCTATAAATTTACTAAAAATCACTGAATATACACTTGAATTAATCTTATGGTACATAAATTTTACTTCAATGAAGTTATTTTTTTAAAAAAAAAGAGCCTGAGTATGGTTGGAACAACTCTGTGAAGATAAGGGGAAGAAGCTGTTTATTAGTCAGAGTAAGAATGATAACAATACGAAAAAGAGGAGCTGAAATGGAGTCTCTAAGAAAGTTTTGCATCATGAGACACCTTACTACAAACCCTGCATCTCTATCAAAGCTTATGAACAGCATTAAATGACTGATATGAGTTAAGAAGTTCAATTTTCTGGTGTCACAGGACAAATAAGAAACACCTCATGATGAGACAGAAATGTAGATACAGAAAGAAGCATAGGAAAGCAAAAACACAAGCACAACTCCTTGGGAGGGCTCTAGATAGCATAAAGTTCAGAACTAAAAGTTAAAGTACCAGATGTACAGCTGGCATTAGGTCACACTGGTTTCCTTTATATTTTTACTAGAGGCCTGGTGCATAAAATTCGTGCACTGGAGGGGGGGTGGGTCCCTCAGCCTGACCTGCACCTTCTCACAGTCCAGGAACCCTCGGGGAATGTCCACTGACAGCTTGGGGAGCAGGCCTAAGCCGTCAGTCGGACATCCTTAGCGCTGCCAAGGAGGCGGGGGAAGCTCCTACCACCACCGCTGCGCTCACCAGCTGTGAGCTGGCTTCTGGCTGAGCAGTGCTCCCCCTGTGGGAGGGCACTGACCACCAGGGGGCAGCTCCTGTGTTGAGCATCGGCCCCTTGGTGGTCAATGCAGGTCATAGCGAGCGGTTGAGCGGCCTTAGCATACATTAGCATATTATGCTTTGATTGGTTGAACAGCTGACTGGAAGACCGAACACTTAGCATATTAGGCTTTTTATATAGGACTAGGGGCCCGGTGCACAAAAATTTGTGCACTGGGGAGGGGGTTTCCTCAGCCCAGCTTGCCCCCTATCACATACTGGGAGCCCTAGGGGATGTCCTACTACCTGCTCCCTGCTCCCCTTGGGGAGCGGGCCTAAGCCACAGTCGGGCCTCCCTTTGTGGAAGGCGACCGGGCTGATCAGGGGAAGGCAACAGCCCCATCACCCCGCTGCTGCAGCCACTGCCAGTCACCGCAGCCACCAAGGTGTTTTCATCAACACGGACTCCAGTCCCTTTACCATGAAAAAATGACAACTTTCTTTAGGCATTTTCAAGAAGTGTCTTTCATAGGATATGACATTTCTTTCTTTCTTTATCCTCACCTGGGGATATGTTTCCATTGATTTTTAGAGAATGTGGAAAAGAAAGGGAAAGACAGAGAGAAAAACATCAAAGTGAGAGGAACACTTTGATTGGTTGCCTCCTGCATGAGCCCTGACCTGGGCCGGAGCCAGGGAGGAACGTGCAACCTAGGTACATGCCCTTGGTCAGAATTGAACCCAGAATCTGCGTTGGGCAGGCCGAGGCATTATCCACTGAGCCAAACTGGCTAGGACAGGATATGACATTTCTTAACCCTCCAGCAGCAGACCTTCATTTTTTTCTCCAGGAGTGTGGTAAAAAAAACCCTAGATCACTTTTTGGACTCTTATTACCCAAGTTACTAAGAATATTACCAGTGGCATACAGAGAGCTTAACCAATCAGAGGTCAGAAAAGGTGTTTCCTCTGTAGTTCACACCAATTGCTGGTTTGGCCCCTGCCCAGGCCTAACGCCTCTGGCGAGAGTCATTAGCCCTGGGCCAGGGCACCCTCAGCTCCAAGCCACCGTGGCCATCAAGGATCGCTGGCTGGCTGCGCCCGGGTTCGGGCCGCCACCACCATCAAGGATCACTGGCTGGCTCCTCCCCGGCCCAGGCCTAAAGCCTCTGCTTGAGGCTTTAGGCCTGGGCCGGGGCACCTCCAGCTCCCGCCGCAGCTGATCGCTGGCTGGCTCCTCACCGCCCCAAGCCTAAAGCCGCCCCCCGCCGCCACCCCTCCCCCCCCCCGCCGAGGAAGATCGCTGGCTGGCTCCTCCCCGGCCCAGGCCTAAAGCCTCTGCTCGAGGCTTTAGGCCTGGGCCAGGGCACCCCCAGCTCCCGCCGCAGCCGATTGCTGGCTGGCTGCTCCCTGACCCAGGCCTAAAGCCTCAGGCCGAGGTTTTAGGCCTGGGCCAGGGCACCCCCAGCTCGCCACCGCCACCGCCGCCATGGAAGATCGCTGGCTGGCTCCTCCCCGGCCCAAGCCTAAAGCCTCTGCTCGAGGCCTAACCGGGGCACCCCCAGCTCCCGCCGCAGCTGATCGCTGGCTGGCTCCTCACCACCCCAAGCCTAAAGCCGCCGCCGCCGCCGCCGCCGACCCTGCCGCGGAAGATCGCTGGCTGGCTCCTCCCCGGCCCAGGCCTAAAGCCTCTGCTCGAGGCTTTAGGCCTGGGCCGGGGCACCCCCAGCTCCCGCCGCAGCTGATCGCTGGCTGGCTGCTCCCTGACCCAGGCCTAAAGCCTCAGGCCGAGGTTTTAGGCCTGGGCCAGGGCACCCCCAGCTCGCCGCCTCCGCCGCCGCCACCGCCATGGAAGATCGCTGGCTGGCTCCTCCCCGGCCCAGGCCTAAAGCCTCTGCTTGAGGCTTTAGGCCTGGGCCGGGGCACCCCCAGCTCCCCGCCGCAGCTGATCGCTGGCTGGCTCCTCACCGCCCCAAGCCTAAAGCCGCTGCCGCAGCCGCCGCCATGGAAGATCGCTGGCTGGCTCCTCACCGCCCCAAGCCTAAAGCCGGCCGCCATCTTGGCTGACAGTTAATTTGCATAAGGATATGCTGATTAGCCAATGGGAAGGGTAGCGGTCGTACGCCAATTACCATGTTTCTCTTTTATTAGTGTAGATACTAGAGGCCCGTTGCAGGAAGATTCCTGCAAGAATAGGGCTTCCTGCGGCTAGAGCAAAGCAGAGAAGGAGGCGGGCTTCGCTCCCACTCCCCGCCACGTGGCAGGTTTGTTTCCCCTCCCACTCCCTGCTGCCCGGCTGGGTTTCCCTCCCATTCCGCCACCAGGCTGGGCTTCCCTCCCGCCTCCCGCCTCCGCCAAATTGGCTCCATTCCTGTCTCCGCAGCCTCTACTTTGCTCCCTTCTGTAGCACTTCACTTCCACGTTGTCTTCAGTCTTCACTCCCAGCTGGTATATGCAAATTAACCGCCATCTTGGCTGGGTTAATTTGCATATAGTCACTCTGATTGGCTGGTGGGCGTGGCTTAAGGCATAGCACAAGTACGGTCAATTTGCATGTTTGTCTTTTATTAGTGTAGATTTCACAAGTTACATTTAAATTTTAATAGGTAGCAAAGCTGACTGTACAGCTATATAGTTAAATAATTATAGTGATGTTGTGCAACTTAAAATGACTAATTTTAAAGACCATGAGTTGTTTTGGTGTGACCACACTCTTGCCCTACTTCTTTTGGTCAGAGACCCCTTCTTTTTGGTAAGGAACTCATTCCTTGAGATTGGGTGGGGCTGACACCATCACATCTTCCTTCAAGCCATAGAGAAGGACATGTGACCCAGTACCTGCCAAAGACCCTTATATCCCTATACATAGCAATTGGTTCAAAGAAGAACATGTGACCCAAGCCAAACCAATAATTGTTGCTGGATCTTTTGTGCCAGAACTACACTGGCAGGATTTGAGCCTGAGGCTGCGAACTCTCATTGTAACTCAGTGGAAAATCTATGTAAGACATGAGGATAGGAGGTCTGCCGACATCATATGTATTCCTGGACCAGATGTACTCAGTTATTAAGTCAACACTTTTTTGTGTGCAAATTAATCTGATCTGAGTTTCTGTCACTTGCAACCAAAACGTCTCCTCTATAAAAAGCCACTGAAAAAGTAGTGAGACAACCTAGCTGGCGTGGCAGCAGTGGTTGAGTGGGGATCTATGAACCAGGAGGTCACGGTTCAATTCCCCGTCAGGGCACATGCCTGGGTTGTGGGCTCGATCCCCAGAGTGGGGTGTGCAGGAGGCAGCCAATCAATAATACTCTCTCATCATTAATGTTCTATCTCCCTCTCCCTTCCTCTTTGAAATCAATTAAAAAAAAATTTTTTTTAAGTAGTGAGACATCTAGAATGGTTGCCAAAGGGGTCCAAATGATGCAACCCAGAAGAGAAGGGGAGATATCTCTCTGAGGAGATAGAATTGACCAATGGAAAACATGATGCAGGAGAGAAGCAGGGCGATATATTTCTTCTTCCAGACTCCCATCTACTGATCTGAGGAATTGTTCCTCCATAAAAAGATATCCTGTGTGGCCAAGCAAGCACACCTGTCAACAATCTCTCCCCAGCTCTTTGGGGAGCAGTGGCCAATAAGATAAGTTATCACCTTATATTGTTTCTCTTCCTTTTCTGCCTCATTTTCATTTTCTCTTTTGATGCCCTGGAATTATGCCTCCCAGATAAAGTCTCAACTCTTAAACCTTGTCTCAATCTCCATTTCTAGGGAACCGAGACCAACAAAAGTACAGCAACCATCAGGCATTGAGATCATAAACAAAATGAGGATTCTCAATATTAATACAATGTTGAATAGAAATTATAATAATTTGCACAGTAATAAAGACAAAAAATAAATCAGTTATAAAGTTTGGAAAGGAACAAAAATTCATGATTTCTAGATATGATTGTCCATATTACATATGAATCCACAGATACATTTTTAGAATTAACAAGAGTTTAGCAAGTTATATAGCTGGATACAAAATCCTTATATACCTAGGAATCCTATATAATAAAAGGCTAATATGCAACTTGACCGAAAGCGGAACAACCGGTCACTATGACGCGCACTGACCACCAGGGGGCAGATGCTCAAGACAGGAGCTGTCCCCTGGTGGTCAGTGAGCTCCCACGGGAGAGTACTGCTCAGCCAGAAGCCGGGCTCACAGCTGGCAAGCACAGAGGCAGTGGCAGGAGCCTCTCCCACCTCCGCGGCAGCACTAAGGGTGTCTGACCGCTCCCCCAAGGGTTCCCGGACTGTGAGAGGGCACAGGCCGGGCTGAGGGACCTCCCCGCCCCAGGTGCATGAATGTCGTGCACTGGGGCCTCTAGTAAATCAAATAAAAGATATTTAAGAACCTTGCAGAGAAAATTATAAAATGTCATTGTGCAATATAAAGAACTAAATAAATCGATCCCCAGTTTGGGGCATCCAGGAGGCAGCTGATCAGTGGTTCTCTCTCATCATTGATGTTTCTATCTCTCTCTCCCTTTCCCTTCCTCTCTGAAATCAATAAAAATATTTTTAAAAATAAATAAATAAATGGAGAGTACACCATAATCATAAATTCGAAACTCAATAATATAAGAATGTCACTGTTCCCAAACTGATATATAAATTCAATGAAATCCCAATCAAATTCTAATAGGATGTGGAGGTTTTCTAAAATATACATGGAAAGTCAAAGAGCTCAGAGCAGCAGCCAAGATACTTTAAAAAGGTGGGAGGAGTTACTCTACCAAATTCTAAGAATTATTAGAATTAAGAGCATTTATAATTGGTGAAAAAATGTATAACCAGACCTATTGAACAAAATAGAAAGTCCAGAAAACAACCCACAAATAAGGACACACGAGAGAGAGAGAAAGAGAAACATAGATTGGTTGCCTCCTACACGTGCCTCGACTAGGGATTGAACCCACAACCCAGGTATATGCCCTGACTGGAAATCGAACCCATGACCTTTTGGTATATTGGATAAGGTTCCAACCAACTGAACTACACTGGCCAGGGCACCATTATATAGTCTTAAAAAAAAGAATTCCATGTGTTTTAGGGAGAATTCATTTGCAACAAATTTGAATTAGGAGAGGGAGAGTCAGGGATCAATTACACTGGTTTGTGGTCATCTAGGAGTGAGGTAATGAAAGATGCTCCAAGGTGTCAGGGCGGCATTCATTCAAATACTTATGTGTCCAGTTTACACAGACTCTGTGCTAAGCACTGGAGATAAAAAGACCCAACCAGCCATCAGAGAGCTCTGAAAACCACTGTAAAGTAGGAGAAAGAGGGGAGGGTGGAAGCTTGAGAAAAAATTAAAAAACATGCAGTAGTTTCTGAAATCAGTGACGAAGAAAAAAAAAGTCAAAGGTTCCTAATCCTCAAGAGTTCTATAACTCAAGTACATATAAGGTACCATGGTGAGTAGAGCCGTATGGACTAAGGATTGATGAGAACAAGCAGGAAATAGTCTCAACTATACCACAAACAAGTGAGAAATATGACTAGAAAAGAAAAAGGAATGATTGCTTGGCAGCTAAAAAGGCCAAAAGACTCAATGGTTCTTTGTTTTACGATGAGAAAGGCATAGTAAGTCTTATGGTTTAGGGAAGCATCCATTAAAAGGAATAGATTGAAGATGCTAGAAAGGAAAGGAAAAATTGTGAGATCAAGGTTCTGAGGGAAGTGGCAAGGTATGGGACTCAAAGTACAATAAAACAGGTAAGCTTTAGAGATAAGACACTTTTCAGGCTCAAGAGAAAGATGGTTAAATGACATATTGGCACAGTAGTATGCTGAGGTTAAAATGAAGAACTCGTGTCAGAACTCATGTCAAACTTTTCAGTAAAAGATGATGTAGGGAAACAAAGATGACAAATGACAGAAATGATTTGCAGTAAACTTCAAATGAGAAACTATTAATAAGAGATCAACTTTGGGGTGCTTTTTTTTTCTTTATTGTTGAAAGTATTACAGATGTCCCCTTTGTTTGGTTGTGTGTTTGTTTTGTTTTTTTTAAGCATTGACCCCCTCCACCCCGCACCCACCCCTCCCAGGCCTTCACCACTCTATTGTCTGTGTGAACTGGTCTAGTCTCCCCCTAACACTATTCTACAGTTCATGAGTAAGAAATAGATTATAAAATACTCAGCATTAAGAGTTAGTGAAATGAGTATAACAAAAGTTCAATGAAGTATATGTCCAAAGTGACAAAACAGGCAGCATTAAAGTAGTTGATAGTAATCAGAACGGATTTACTTTGATCAGCAGTGAGATAATGAATTGAACATAGCAGATTCAGCAGATTGAAAAATTGGGCCTACCCAACCAGAGTTATGAACAGGTTCAGGACTAAAAACAATTGAGGTTATAAATAAGCCTATATCTAGGAAACCCTACTCATGTAAAATTTTCATCAGAAATAAAGATCTAATAAAGCCTTTCATTATATTCTGCTTCTTTAGCTGCAAAATGATACTAAATTAACAAAGGCAAGACTAAAAAGGTAAAGGTAACTTTTGAGATGCTAACAGTGGCACTCTTAGAAAATCTGGAACTACTCCAGAAAATATTTTGCAGAAAGAAAATACAGTTGAATAAAAAGTGTAAGATCTGCCCTGACCAGTAGCTCAGCTGGTTGGAGCTGCCTTCCAATATGCTAAGGTTGCAGATTCAATCCCAGGTTAAGGGCACATACGGGATGCAACCAATGAATGTATAAATGGGTAAAATAATGAGTCGATGTTTCTCTCTCTCAAATCAATAAATTAAAAAAAAAAATTATTTTAAGCATTAGACCTTAAGACCAGAAATCAGAGGACTAGGATTTGAGTTCCAATTTAAGCAAATAATCCCATGCCCAGTAGGCCTCAATTCCTTATCTAGATTATGGACAAAATAATAACAAAAAGTAATACAGAAATAAGAATAGCAGCAGCTAACTTATTTTTTTATGGTTCTTATGTTTCAGGCACAGTTCTAAATTTTTTACATGCATTAACTCACTTAATCCTTATATTAATCCTATGGAGGTGATTTATCCGCACTTCACTGATGAATACACGAAGACAGCAAGGTTAAATCAACTGTCCAGAATTACATAGCTATTGTGATATAAGCAAAATTTCAACCTGTATAATGTGCCCTGGATTTTTTTTTTTTTTTACTATGTTCTCTGCCTCTCTGGATTATGAAGATAAAAATGTAGTAAAAAGTATTTTAAGAATATACAAATGCTCATCATTACTGCTGAATATCAAGTAACAGGATGAAATAATCCAAACAAAATCCTAGATCATTAATTTATAGCCAACATTCCAAAAAATGTACCTATTATATGCTGGGGCTAAGTATAAACCTTAACAATGCATGTGCCTTGTCCTTAAAAAGTAGGGCGACAAGATACTGACAAAATGAACATGCTGCTTTTCTATGATGAGCTGAGGTAAGCAGAACGATCAATGATACAGAATAAAGAGCTGGAAGAAGTCACCAAATCACAGCTCCAAAAAATAACTAAAATAACAGCACTAAAATAACAGCAAAAGGATTAGGAAATAACTGAGCCAGAAATCAACATAATTCTTTTTTAAGTAAAGGTTTCTAATAATTATAAATCTTTTTAAAAAGGAAAGATAAGGTTTCAAATAGCAACAGGTTTTTCAGAGCAACAGATTTCATGTATGCACACCATAAAAGGGATTATCACTACCAAGAAAAGGTCCTAGCCATATTATAAATACTGTAATAACAAAAAATTGTTGCTACTTACTGGGCACTAGTAAAAAGCACTGTTCTAAGCACTTTACATGTATTGATTTATTTAATCTTTGCAACAACCCTATAAGGTAAGTCCTACTATTATCCCATTTTATAGATAGGGATAATAAGGCATAATGAGGTGAATAAAGTAACATGCCCAAGTTTACTCAATGAGGGGCAGTGCTAGTATGGCAGACTAAGGCAGTTTGCCTCCAGAGTTTGTGTTATTATACTTCCTTTAGTAGGAAACGAAGAAGCAGAACAAGAATTTATTCAGAAGTATTATTCAGTCATATTTGGCAACAAGGAAGAAATACTTCATCTATAGCAGTTCTGTCCCTGGCCTTCCCTCCAAATTAAGACTGCACATTCCTCCTGGGCTTTCATGTCCTCTGCTTCAATTACAATCAACTTACTGATGACTCCCAAATCTAGATCTTCATCCCAATCTCTCTCTTCTGCACCTAAAACCTGTATCAACAACCTAGTAGACTTTTCCCTTCGAATGCTCCATGAGCACCTCAAATCAGCATGTCCAAAACTGAATCATGATATCCATTCCACTCATTTCTACCCTCAAACCTATTCTTTCTCCTAATTTTTTTTATTGATTTCAGAGAGGAAGGGAGAGGGAGAGAGAGAAACATCAATGATGAGAGAGAATCATTGATCGGCTGCCTCCTGCACTCCCCCTACTGGGGAACGAGCCCGAAACCTGGGCATGTGCCCTTGACCAGAATGGAACCCAGGACCCTTCAGTCCCCAGGCTGACGTTCTATCCACTGAGCCAAACCAGCAAGGGCCTAACTTTACTGTATAAGGTTATATTAATTTGAATTTAGTGTTGTTTTGCAAAACCGATCTTGTGTGTGTTGTCTTGTCCCACCTGAAGACAAACTCCATAGATGAAGAGCAAACACTGTATGTTTCATATCTAAATTCCTAATGTGCACATTCTTGATCAGTGCAATGTTCTCAGGGATGAACTTTTGATTCCATTAAAGAGAAATTAATACTAAGCATGGTGTCGAGTAATACATCTTTTTAAAAATGGCACTGCCTTCAGAAACAAGACCCAGTTGTTTTACAAAAAAAAGTACTAATTGAGTATTAAATCAATCACAACTCTCTAGGATATGCTAATAATTGTAAGTGTTCAGTGATAGCTAGTATAGGCCATGCACTATGCTAAACACTTTACACACATTTTGCCATTTAATTTTCACAACAACTCTACGGTCTGGGTACTGTTATTTATACCCATTTTCCAGAGGAGGAAACTAAAACTTAAGACAGCTTAAACAATTTGGTCAAGATGGCAAGTTAGAAAATAACAGTAGGGAATCTCATGTCATAGTTTAACACCAGAGCCCGTGCCCTTTGGCATTTACTATTTTGCCTCTTAAGGAGAAAATGAAATACTTAAAACTTCAAAGAAAAAAAAATTAAGCACAAAGCTTAAATCAAAGAAATGTTAGGTTTAAATATACAACGTGCCAAAATAGAGTAGCACTGTGGACGTTCAGGCAGTTAAGAAAGGACCTGTGTTGGGAGGTCCAAAAATCTTTCAGAAACTTCAGCAAACGAAAAAGATCCAGACCCACAGAAATACAACTGTCAAAAAATACATGTGCGTGTTTCTTCTATTGGAACACCATGATCCAGAGAAACCAAAAATGTCTAGCATCTTATACACTAGTATATTCCACAAAGACATTCTACCAATGCTAGCACCCTCCACAGTAATTCAATTTATAGTTGGGGGGGAGCGGGAGGGAGAAAGGTGACAATCAACCCACCCAAACAGGTGGAAGGCCGGGAACCTCGGTGAGAGGACCGGTGAGTGAAGGACACTGCCGATCACCCACTTGCCCCTGGCGCTGGGAACACGGGGACGCCCCGAGCTGCACATGGTCCCAACATCAGGCTGCAGCCACGATTCGCCCAACATTCCGCAGCTGCACGCCGAGGGTGCAGACCGCAGCTTCCCAACTTTCCATTGCGGCCATAAACCCCGGGTGCAGGAGCCCACTCGGAAGTGGGCCTCGGGGTGCAAAGAGGGTCCCTCCCTGCCAGATCCCTCGGGAAGGGAAGGAGGCGCGAAGGAGGGGCGGCCTCCCCCGGCCCGCGCCCGCGCGCGCCGCTCCTTTTGTCGGGGTGGCGAGGAGGGCGGCCGGCCGCACCCGCCGGGGGGCGCAAGGGGAGTGGGCGGGGAGCGCGAGGGGGCGCAGCGCCGCGGCTTTCCCGGCGCCGGGGGTGGGGACACAAAGAATTTGGGAAGCGCCGCCGATCAGCCGGCCGAGGAGCTTCCCCCACCCGCCCGCCGGGCCGTGCGCCGCCGCGGAACTCCAGGCCCGGGTGCCCGCGGGCCGGTGGAGGTGGAGGTGGAGGTGGAGGTGGTGGAGGTGGAGGTGGAGGTGGAGGCGGGCGCCCGGCCTCTCGGGGGCCCGCTGTAGGCGAGGCTGCGGGCCGGGATCCGAGGGCGGCGCGAGGCCGCAGCCGCCAGGCTCTCCGCCCAGCCGCAGGGCAGGCCTCGGGATCCCGGCGCCCGCGCCGCCACACCCACCCACCCACCCACCCCCGAGGCCCGGCGCGGCAGGACTCGGCCGCTCTTCCTCCGGCTACGGCGACGCGTCCCACGCCCGGGATTTACCTGCTGATCTTCTGGGCGAAGGCGCGGCGCTCGGCCATGGCTGCGGCGGCGGCGGTCTGGGTGCGGAGAGCGGGCGCGTGCCTCCCCGCTCGCGCTCCCTCGCTCGCGGCCTCCGCCAGTCCCGGCGCCGGACTCGGGAGGCTGGGGCTGGCGGCCGAGCCGGGAACGAGCCCTACCGTAATGCTCCTGAGAGCGGCGCAGCAAGAAACCGCTCCTCCTCCACCACCGCCCCCCTCCCCGCGCGTCAATTCCCGCGGGAGCGCCGGCGAGGGAACCCAGGGGAAGAATGGGGTGTGGGGGGACCCAGGCGCCAGCCCTGGCCGCCGCGCTGCTGCGACCCGCACGACCTACAGGACGGAGGGAGAAGCCCGACCGGGGCCAGCGACCTGGGGACGGGGGGCGGGGGGGGGGGGGGGTGCGGGGAGCGGGGGGCCCTTCCCAAAAAGGAAGGGAAGGAAATGGAAGATGGGCTTTGCCGAGCGGGGCTGCGCTCTGCCGCCCAGGGTGGCTCGGATCGAGTGCCAGCAGCGCCCATCTCCGACCTATTAAAAGCACTTTTTCTTTTTTCCACCGTGTGAACGGGGTCTGGCTGGACAAAGAATGGTTTGTCTTACAGAAAAAGAGACAGAAAAGACCTTTCTCCTACAGAAGTAACGGTAATTAATAATAGTTGACCGCCGGGCCCTGGATTACAGTTTTACACGCAGGATATTATTTAAAATTCACAATGGCTCTCTGAAGTAAGGTGTTATCACAATTTTAGCGAGAAGGGAATTGGTTCAGAGAAGCTAAGCTACTGGCCCCAGGTCACACAGATGGTAATCTCTGCCACTGGCGTTCAAGCCCCGAGCCCAGGCCTTGGCTTTGAGGACCAGTGTTTCTGAGTTGAGAGCACCCTTCCTGAGTCTGTTACTTCCCCCTTTTGGATCTCATTTTCCATTATATATGTTGGACGAAGGGAGCTCTATGTACCTTACCAATTTCCTATTCTATGAAGTAATTTCTGTTTATCACTCTAGCTGATCTTGCCCATTAAATCGATTGTTAAACGGGGAGGAGCAGAAAGCATGCTTTATTATTCTGTTGTAATCCCATGTGTCTAGATTGTTTGCCTCCTAGTGCACATTTGCTGATTAGTGAAGTTACAGTGAAAAAAAGAACAATATCTTGGCTTCTTGTACCTTTCCTCTTAAGGATTGCAAGAATTTACCCTCTGTGTTTGTTTATTATTATGTTATCCTCGCTGTGTCCTTGTGAAGTACGTGGGATACTTATTTTCCTGTTTTACAGTTGGCAAGTTTGTAGTATTCAGCCACTAAGTTATTTGCCTGGACTCACACACTGAGTCAGAGGCGAAAACCTCAATTAGTCAGATCCAGAACTTCCTGTCCAGTGCTCCAACAGTGAGGGAGATTTCATTTACGTGGTTTGTATAACAGGGCTCATTCCAGCAAAGATAGTTTACTCAAAGAGGAGCTATATGTAGGTTCTATCTAAGTGTAGAGCCCACCTAGGGTTCTAGAGAATACAAAGCTGGATTAGACTCAGTCCTACCCTCGGGAAGTTTGAGTCCATTGGGAAAGATGAAACAGCTGCTTATGAAACTGTAAGTCCAGGCTCACACTGTATCATGGCCTTTCAGATCCTCTGTGTAGAAACCCAGTCTTATTCTGCCGCTTCCTTCCTATGTGACCTTGGGTAAACTACTTAACTTCAACTCTAAAATGGGGGAAATAATTGTACCTACTTGAAAGAGTAGAGTGAGGATTCATTGAGTTAATTCGTATAAAGTTCTTAGAAAAGGACATACGGTAAGTACTATATGTATTAGCAACTGTTGTTATTATCACTATTATTCTCATTATTCATCGTTACACTGGGGCTTGTCCTGGGTGCTTGATAGTCCCTGAATTGGTTGTCTGCTCTCAAGCCCCAGCCAGATGTTGTATGCCTTTATCTCTGCTCCCCAAACATCTTTTCACCACTCTCATAGAGAACTGACCAAATTCTGTTTTGAATAGTTCTTTGTATACATGACTCACTAGTTGCCAAAGTGTCTGGAAGGACATTGCATGCACTGTGCAGCCTGCTGGGAACATTTAGAGCAGAAAGAGGATTTGCAGGACCAAGCTGTAAGCAGATACACAGAGTTTGAGGAATACTCCAAGCAAGAATGGTGGCCCCCACCTCTGGGGAAGGGCTGGCAGTCACAGACAAGACCAGTCTGGGCAGATATCCATGTTCCACAGGGGTCCAATCTCAGGGAAATGTATGGAGTTCAACAGTGGAATTGCTTTGGCTGACCAGCATTCATGCTTCCCACACTAACCCATGCACACATGCACATATGTACACATGCGTGTGCGTACACACACACACACACACTGGCCTCAATTCACCATACTTCTATGGAGCTGACCTCCCCACCCCAGATCCCCTGTCATCCCAGTTTCAAGGATGAATATGTGTGGCCTAAACCCTGGAAAGCAGAGCAGCACATTCCTCTGACTTATGTAACCAGTTTAGAGATAGGCATGTGAATCAAGCCAAGACTATTGCGCCCAATCAGAACTAAAAATTCTATGTGCTGTACCAGGTACCTCCATCTTATTTGCCTGAGAGTGAAGTCAAACACAGCAGAGAGGAGAGCAAAAAATGGGAACAAGAAGGAAGAGATGAGCTCCTGTAACATTGCTTGTTCTTGGACTTTGCAGTTACACAAAGTAATGTGCTGAGGTTTTGTCTGTTAGTTGGTTTGTTTTGATTTGTGATTTTGCTTAAGCTAATTTGAGTTAATTTGGTTTTCTGTCATTAGCAACTGGAAGAGTCTTACCTGATAGAGACCTTTTTTTAGTCAACCAATTTAGTCAACCTGGAGATATAACGGTAAATAAGACACTATTTGTGTCCTCAAAGAGTTCAGAGTTTGGTTGGAGAGATAAACAAGTAAAATGTATGTTAGGTACTAACACGGGAAAAAATCAGGTTGCTCCATGTCAGTTCTAGATGGCATCAGTTCTCAGCATCAGTTAAAGACTAGAATATCACCAGGATGTTCATTTGACATAAGGTGGAGAAAACTAGATGGAGTTGAACTATGTTTAACCCTATTAAAACTTTGTGGAAAGACTGTTTGGAACTCTGGGGCACCAATGGCTCAGACATTGATGAATTTAGAACCCAAGTCTCCCACTGATGGGAAGATACTGGCAGAGAAACTACTTACCAAGAGCCAGGACCTATTTGGCAGAGCAGCCGCAAAACAGTGACTTTGAAGTAAGAAAGCCTCAGGACAGTTTTCCCACTAGATATACACATTGTTCTAAAGTCCTTTAAGCAGAAGACTTAGGGATGTGGCAAGAAGGAAAAAAGAGAGAGGAATTCATATTAGTTTCACATTCTAACTTTTACTGAGTTCAAGTTTCCCCCTTTAAGGAAGATTATGGTTGTGACAAGGTCAAGGTTCTAAGGTCACAGAGTGTTTGTGTCAGGAGCGATAAAGTTCTGATTTTTCAGGCAGAATGTGTTCTCTTTGTGGGGGATTTGGGAGAGGGAAGGAGATAGAGAGTGGTTCCTTTGTTTAAGCTTGAGCTTTTATTAAGCATCACTGGATTCATGCAATAAAATTGACATGTGGCTCCCTCCACTAGAAGGCTCTAAGGAAGGCCAATGAGTGTGGCCCAGAGGAAGGGATGACTGGGGCGTGCCACTTGGGCTTACTTCAATCCCAAATTGAAGTCTAGGAGTTGGGCACAAAGTCTAAGCTAGGGAAGCTTTTGTCTATCTCGTCCTCTGTCACTCACTCTCTCTTAATGTCTAGCAATATGATTTTTACAAGAGACAATTCAGGGATTCTAAACCTACCCACACAGCACCACTAATAGCACCTGTGTTTACTCTTATGTTGCTTACTGCACTATTCACTAATTGCCTATTAATCTGTATTTCCCATTAGATCTGATCTCTTGTTCACCATTGTATTTCCAGCATCTACTACACTGCCTGATCCTATATAATAACAAGCTAATATGCAAATGGTTGTCACACCCTCACGCCATAGTGCCATAAGGGCTCAGACACTCAACACTGGGGAGAGAGGAATGGGGACCAGCCAGGCTGCAGCCCGGGAGAGGGACAAGCCACCTGCCCCACGGTCCCAGGCGCCAGCGCCTGCAGCTCTGGCCAGGCAAAGCCGCCTGCCCACAGTCCCCTGCAGCTGCAGCTGGCCCGGATGAAGCCGGCCCAGGTCCTGGGTGCCTGTGGCTGGCCAGAGGAAGGGAAGCCTGGGTCCCGGGTGCGGGGCAAGGCAGAGGCAGTTAGGGGCAATCAGGCCAGCAGGGGAGCAGTTACAGACGATCAGACCAGTAGGGGAGCAGATAGGGGCAATCAGGCAGGCAGGCAGAGGTGGTTAGGGGCGATCAGGCAGGCAGGCGAGTGGTTAGGAGCCAGCGGTCCCGGATTTGAGAGGCAGTCAGACATCCCCTGAGGGGTCCTGGATTGGAGAGGGTGCAGGCTGCACTGAGGGACTCCCCCACATGCACAAATTTCATGCACCAGGCCTCTAGTCTTTTATAATCACTCAGTGAATATTTTTAAGCAAATAAATGCCATGGACTAAAATATTTTGCAATCTTGCCTTAATTTACATTTCCCCAGGAGCAATCATTAATCAATCACTTGAATGTGTCCATCAACTCAGATGCTCTCCAAACCCCATCATCCAGGAGTTTATGGAGATTCCATTAGGTAGGCATGATTGATTAATCATTGGCCATTGGTGATTAAACTCAATCTCCAGCCACTCCTCTCTTCAAAGTTCTGTGGGTGGGGCTGAAAGTCCCAACCCTCTAATCACAAGCGGTTCCTCTGACAACCAACCCCCATCCTGAAGCTATCTTGGGGCCCACCAAGAATCACCTCATTTGCATAAAAGACGTGGTTGAAAGAAGATCGTTACAAATAACAAAACATGTTCCTGTCACTTCTATCACTCAGGAATTCTAGGCTTTTAGACAAAGACCAATATGTATTTCTTATTGTATCATATTTCAATAAAGTTATTTTTAAAAAGAGAATAAAATAGACTTGAGACATACTATATTAGTCAGGGTTCTCCAAAGAAACAGAACCAATAGGATAAAGAGAGATTTATTATAAGGAATTGGCTCATGCAAATAATGAGGCTACGTGCTATGATCTGCAGTTGGCAATCTGGAGACCCAGGAGAGCTGGAAATGCAGTTCCAGTCCGAAGGCCAGCAGGCTCAAGATCCAGGAAGAGCCGATATTTCCTTTTGAGTTTTCTAAAAGTAGGAAAAACTGATTTCCCAGTTCAAAGGCCATTAGACAGGAGGAATTCCCTCTTATTTGGGGAAAGTTCAGCCTTTTTGTTCTATTTAGACCTTCCACTGATTGGATAAGGCCTACCCACCTTAGGGAGGGTGGTGATTTGCTTTACTCAGTCGATTGATTTGAATATAAACTCATCCAAAAACACCCTCACAGAAACACCCAAAATGAAATTTGACCAACTATCTAGGCTCCCTGTGTCCCAGTCAAATTGACACATAAAATTAACCATCACACATAGCAACTTAAATACAACATATGGGTCTAAAGAAAACAAACCAACTATAAAATAAAAGGCATTTGGGAGACAGCAAATTCTGATCACTGACTGGGGATGAAATGATAAGAATTATTATTTTCTGATTATCTTCCAGTTGTTCTTCCAGATACACTCTCCACCCTGTTCTGTTCTCCAGAAGGCTGGCCTATCTGAATTCTATCAGCAGGGTTCCCACGGTCTTTAGCTATTAGATGGACTTGGCCAGTGAGAAATACTGGCAAGAGAACCATGGGAGGAAGGAGAGTAATGTCAAGGTATTATTCCCCTGCCTCCCTCCCTGCAAGGGCACCTCTTGCTTGCTGTACCTTTTGACCAAAGAACATTCCTTCTCTAAGAACAGCCAACTCTCTAAACTCATTCTCCTTTCAAGTTCTGGTAACCACTCCCTCGCCTTATCCCTATGGGCTTGCAGGTAGTACCAACCTAGCCACTTACCCTAGGTTACTACACTATACACTGTGGTTCCCCTATACCAGTGGTTCTCAAGCTTGGCTGCACATAAGAATCACCTGGGAATCTTTTTAAAATCCTGATTTCTGGGCCTGGATGATGAGGCCCAGAAATCAGGATTTTAAAAAGATTCCCAGATGATTCTTATGTGCAGCCAAGGTTGAGAACCACTGCCCTATACCCACAACCTTTAAATAAACCCTCTTAGAGTTACCTTATTTTGAGTGTGTCATCCTGTTGAACTTTTGATTTATGTGTGATAAGGGTTTTGTGGTTGTACCACAGAGAGAGAGAGAGAGAGAGAGAGAGAGAGAGAGAGAGAGAGAGAGATATTCCTTGAAGATACACACTGAACTATTTATAAATTAAGTTATGTAAGCTCTGGGATTTGCTTTAAAGCAATCCAATATGATTCATAATTAATGGGTATAAAGTTTCAGTATTAAAAGATAAAAAAAGTTCCAGAGATCTATTGCACAACAATGTGAATATACTTAACTCTATAGAACTTTGCACTTAAAAATGTTAAGATGATACATTTAATATTATGTGGTTTTGGCCACACACAAAAATAATAACCTAACTTTAGGCTTATGTTGATAAATGTTGACTCTGGGTGATGGGACTGTTGGGATTCATTATATCATTCTTTCTAAGTGAAAAAATAAAAATTTAAAAAGGCCTAAATTAGTATGATGTCAGAAGGGAGAAGACAACCTGCTGATTAGAGAAGAAACAGAGTTGAAAGCTCCCAGAATGACTCTACCATGTAGCCAGACCAGAAGGTCTAAGCGGCGAAGGGTTAAGGAAATCAAGCAACTAGAAGAAATGTTGGCTCAAGGGCCAGCTTGGGACGAATGTCAGTGGTGCCCTGCTGTGCTGTGGTTTGATTTCAGGGGGCTAGGAGCTGAAACCCGCTGAAATTATTGATTCTGGATGTGGGCCCAGTGGAGCCCAGTGTTCTTTAGGACCAGTAGGGAAGATCTGGAACAAACAGGTCTGGCACAGAGAAAAGAAGAAGCACCAAAGTTCAAGAGTTGGAGTCATGAAAGGGTTCTGACCGGTAGGACACCCTACATGTTTGTAGACTGAAGGAAAGAATTAAGAGGAGAGAGAAAATTGAAAATACGAGAGAGACACTTTTGACAACCTTGAGAGAAACAGGTACCTTTTATCTGCTACCTCAGGAGGGAAGTAAAGGATGGAAAACCATGCAGCATTTGGAAGGTGGAAATAAGGGAAATCGAGGGAGATACATTCAGATAGAATTCCATTTTCTCACTAAATATAACCATGTAATGCAGCTATATTCATGGTTGATCACTATGTAATCAAAGACAACCACCATCATACATTTGTTCCATCATGTAACCTATCCAGGGAGTGGCTGTCTCATCATATATACACACCTGGGAGGGCTTACACAGAACACATATACCAGAGGCAGGAACTTGGGAAGCCATCTTAAAATTCTGTGTGCCACAACCAGGAAAAGAGAGAACCTCAGGTCTATGGGGGTCAGTGCTACAACTGGTTCAGTCTATGAACTGAAAGCTAAGGCCTTGGCTGGAGTGCCAGGGACCACGTTGAAAGCTTATGAGGAGACATAGAAAGTGAAATGGTGAGAGTCCTGAAAGTCACAATTCCTCTTCCTACAGTTGGGGCAGGGGACTGGAAATCAGAACGACTGGGGTTTTGGTTCTGGCTCTGCCACAATATTACTATGCAACTTTAAGCAAATAGCAACCTTCCTGGGCCTTTTTGTCCTCAGCTCTAAAATCTACACTAATAAAAGAGAAACATGGTAATTAGCGTACGACCGCTACCCTTTTCATTGGCTAATCAGTGAGTATATGCAAATTAACTGTCAGCCAAGATGGCGGCTGGCAGCCATGCACTGAAGCGAGCATGAGGCTTGCTTGCTGCGGACTCCAACATTCCCCGCCTCACTTGCCGGCCTCTCAGCTGCAAGTCTAAGCAACTATGTACTATGTTGCAAATAAGAAGGTAAACAAAACCCCAGAAACCAGCCGGACTGAAACCCAGCCGGACCGAAAAATTGTATCCATGTTTTCAGCAGCCTAGGCTTCAGAGCTAAACCTGGCCCAGAATAAAAAAGAAAGAAAGAAAGAAAGAAAACAAGGAGCGGTTGGGAGCTTCAGTCACATGCTTCAGGAAAACAGCCCTCAGCCCCTCCCCCAGACTGGCCAGGCACCCCAGTGGAGACCCCCACCCTGATCCAGGACACCCTTCAAGGCAAACCAGCCAGCCCCCACCCATGCACCAGGCCTCTATCCTATATAGTAAAAGGGTAATATGCCTCCCAGCACCGGGATCAGCGGAGCAGCGAGGCTCCTGGCACCAGGATCAGTGTGACAGGGGGCAGCGCCCAAACCCCCTGATCGCCCTGCGGCTCTGTGTGTGACAGGGGGCGGGGCCACAACCTCCCTATCTGCCCTGCTCTGTTCGTGACAGGGAAAGGCGCCCCAACCCCCTGATCAGCCCTGCTCTGTGCCTGATAGGGGGGAGCTCCCCAATCCCCTGATTGCCGTGGGGCTCTGTGTTTGACAAGGTGCGGCGCCCCAACCCCCCCTCCCCCCCCACGGGCCCTGCTCTGTGCCTGATAGGGGGGAGCTCCCCAATCCCCTGATCAGCCCTGCTCTGTGTGTGACAGGGTGCGGCGCCCCAACCGCCCCCCCCCGCCCCACCCCCACCGGCCCTGCTCTGTGTGTGACAAGGTAGAGCCATAACCTCTCCATCAGCCCTGCCCCGAGTGTGACAGCAGTGGCGCCCCATCCCCCTGATCAGCCCTGCTCTGTGGGTGATAGAGGATGGTGCCCCAACCCCCCTCCACGGGCCTTGCTTTGTGTGTGACAGGGTAGAGCCATAACCTCCCCATTGGCCCTGCCCTGAGTGTGACAGGGTGCAGCGCCCCAACCCCCTGATCCGCCCTGCTCTGTGTGTGACAGAGGGCGGTGCCCCAACTCCCCTATCAGCCCTGCTCTGTGAGTGACAGAGGGGAGCTCCTCAACCCCCTGATCGGCCCTGCTCTGTGCGTGACAGGGTACGGAACCCCAACCCCCCTGATGGGCCCTGCTCTGTGAGTGACAGGGGGCAGTGCCCCAACCCCCTGATTGGCTCTGCTCTGTGAGTGACAGGGGGTGGCGCTGCAACCCCCTGATCGGCCCTGCTCTGTGTGTGACAGGGGGTGGCTCTGCAACCTCCCCATTGACCCTGCCTTGAGTGTGACAGGGGGCGGTGCCCCAACCCCCCAATCGGCCCTACCCTGAGCCTGACTGAAGGTGGCATCGCAACCTCCCTATCCGCCCTGCTCTGTGCATGACGGGGTGGTGCCCCAACTCACCAATTGGCCCTGGTCTGAGCCTGACCAGGGGCTGCACTTAGGGATTGGGCCTGCCCTCTGCCACCCGGGAGCAGGCCTAAGCCAGCAGGTCATTATCTCCCGAGGGGTCCCAGACTGCTAGAGGGCACAGGCCGGGCTGGGGGACCCCCCTCCCCCTGCCCCCCGAGTGCACAAATTTTTGTGCACCGGGCCTCTAGTAGAAGTAATAAAACTAGATGATTGTTAAGGCACATAAGAATTTTCTGTTATCAGTATCATCTGGTTTTAGGACAAGTCTGAAAAAGAGTGGTAGACTATTCTTTTTCCAAATAACTTAGAGAACTGCATAGCTTGCTCTGTGTAGGGACTACTACATGTAGCCTTGCTTACAGATAGGGGAAATGTAGGTGATTGCCCCTTCAGAATGCTGCCAAATCCAGAACTATGTGATTCTAAAGTAGAAAGTTATGTTGTACCTTAGCTTTGGTATTTGCTATTTTAATCTATCTACAATTTGTTTTAAAATTCCTTGCTTTCTTGCCTTAGCTGGTTTGACTCAATGGATAGAGTGTCGGCCTATGGACTGAAGGGTCCCAGGTTCGATTCTGGTCAAGGGCACATGCCTGGGTTGCGGCTCAGTTCCCAGTAGTGGGCGTGCAGGAGGCAGCCGATCAATTATTCTCTCTCATCATTGATGTTTCCATCTCTCTCTCCCTCTCCCTTTCTCTCTGAAATCAATTTTTTAAAAATATTAAAATAAATAAATGAATAAATAAATAAATAAATAAATAAATAAATAAGTAAAATTTACTGCTTTCTTTACTAGTGTTGCTCTATATCAGTGGTTCTCAACCTTGGCTGCACATTAGAATCACCTGGGAATCTTTTTAAAATCCTGATTTCTGGGCCTCATCCTCCGGAAATTCTGTTTCTTTGTTATGGGATGGGGCCACAACATTAGTAATAAAGAAACAGAATTTCCGGAGGATGAGGCCCAGAAATCAGGATTTTAAAAAGATTCCCAGGTGATTCTAATGTGCAGCCAAGGTTGAGAACTACTGCTCTATATTGTCACACAATTATTTTACAATAGGTGGGATAGACAGTCTATTGCTGGGGCCCAAGAGAGGTTACCTCCAAATACCCCATAGTGGTTGGTGTATTGATTACTTTGAAATAAAGTTACTTGACAAGCAGCTGGTGCCAGAAGGGTACCGTGACCCTCCCTTATCTCTGTGAAGGCAGGAAATAAATCTCTCCTGTAAAAGGTGCCCTGTTCCAGGAGGGCTAGAGAGACAACATTATCACTAGAGCGAAGAGATCTAGCACTGAAGAGCCTGTACCAACAAACCTTATTGCCTCTTTATTGACTTACTACTCAAGTCAGATTCCTCACTAATAAATCCCCAAATCTTGCTTAGATTCCTTTCTAATGTCCTGTCAGTTTTTCAAATTTTTATTGTTTCTTTGTCTAAAAAGTATAAAACATTGTCTGGTTCATCATTTCTCTGAGCATCATTTATGATTGTCCTGTGAACATGCTTTAAATTGTTTTTTTCTCTCCTGTTAATCTGGTTTTGTGTTCATTTTATTGTTAGTTCAGCCGTAAGAAGTAAAGAAGGGTGAGGAGGGATTCTTACCCTTTCCAACTCTAGCAAGACAACAGACTCAGATTCCGACTCCGCTTCTGTCATTGCTGCTGGCTCTAATAAATTGTCTAATTGAAATTGTGATTTATAAGAAATACATATATTTGGTTATTCAGATGACCAAAATATGTTTCTCAGATATTTTCATTCTTTATCCACAGTTCCTGGCTCACAGCTCCCCAAACCCTTGGAACCCAAGCCATCACCCATAGTCCATGAGTTAATCAATCATGCCTAGGTATCAAAGTCCCCATAAAAACCAAAACAAGGAGGGGGTTCTGAGAGGCTCCTCATTGGGAAACCAGAAAGCTTCCATTTGCCACCCACCTGGGCCCTAAGCTCCACAGGACAGAAGCTCATTTGTTTGGGATCTAGCTAGCCCTATGTACCTCTGTATCTCTTCATCTGGCTGTTTTAATAATAATGAATGTGTACTGGTGTATCCTTTCCTTCAAAACGTTTATGATAAAGAACACCCATTCAAACACTGCCATGTCTCTAGTAAATAAGGCTGAGTAGGAGAGAAGATCACCATAGGCAGAATGTATAAAACTGAAAACCCAGTTAGCCAGAGGAGGCGGCACGCTGAGGCCGGCAGAAAGACAAGTTGAGTGGAGCAATAGCAAGCTATACCCTCCTGATGCATTGCTTTAACCTGCACTGTCCAATATGTTAGTCACTAGCCATGTGTGGCTAGTGACACATGGCTAGTGAGCACCTGAAATGTGGCCAGTCTAAACTGAGATGTGCTATATGTGTAAAATCACACTGATTTCAAAGATTTAGCATGAATGTAAAATTTCTCATTAATATTTTCTATTGGTTAATGTGGGGGTGATATTTTGGATATACTGAGTTCACTAAAAGAGTTCTAATACTTATTAGCAAAATTGGCTCAGTAAAGATGTCGTTCCCCACTGGGGGAAACTGGAGAAGACGCTAGAGACAAAGCAGTCTGAAAACTTGATTCCCTAGAGCAAGTGTGTCAAACTCACGGCCCGCGGACTGCATGGGGCCCACAACGAATATTTTTGCGGCCCAGCCAATATAACGGTATGTAAGAAACATTTTAATAAAAATTTTATAACTTAATTTTGACAATATCCTGTTATACAAATTATTGATAACGAACTATAACGTTCGCTAACGACTGATTACTATGATCCTGTTGCATTCACTTCCCTTATGCCCCTTACGTGCAGGCACACCATTTCTCTCCACTAATGCTAGCAGCGAATATTTTAGCAGCTGATTGCCACGTCATTAGTGTTGGACTGACTTGTTTGGTGTGTGCAACAGGAAATAATTCGTTTTCGGAGAACAAGAGAAATAGGTTTATTTGCGTTATGCTTATTAATTTGTGCAGTTATTCAGTGTCTGGTAAGTTAATGTTCAAGAAAAAAATATTAATTTTTATTAAAATGTTCTATTATTTTATGTTAACGATTACTCATTTATTTTAGCTTTTTTGTATTCAGCAGGTCTCTATCGAAATAAACCTAGGTTTCTATGAAAATTGAAGCTTTTGTTTTTTTGCAGCCCACATAAACTTAAACCTTGTTTATTTGGCCCGTGTTAGCCTTTGAGTTTGACATGCTTGCCCTAGAGTCAACCAGAGAGCATTTCATTTTAGGCACTATTGGTTAAGAGTACATTTAGAGTATTTTCTTTAAAAAATCACTTGATTTTATAATGCTAGTGTCAGAAATCAAGTTGAATTCAGGTATTAAAGTATCCCTGGTTGTCTGGATTTACCAGATATATGCTTTCAGTCATTTATTTGATGCATTTGATGTATTCTCGTGGCTTCCATTGTGGGGTGCATGTTCCAATCCAAAAGATCTTCCTCTCTGCATAGGCTGGCTCCTTATTGAACCCCCACAATAGAATGCTGAAGCGTGGAGTTCCTATAATCTGTGCTTATAATCTTAGAAACTGCTCATTAGTGCTTTGCAAAAGCACACTGTTTCCATTTGTGAGCACAATAGAATTAGCTTGTTTCTTTAATTCTGGTTTTATTTGTGTAGTTGCTGGTAGGTAGATTTGTTTAAGAATGATATAAACTGTGAAAGCACTAGTAGACGAAAGGGAAATTCTTACCTGCTTTTTACCTAAACAGTCCGTTTGCAGAGAAAATGTTCTACATGTAAACTTCCAGGACAGCAAAGAAAATGAAAAAGCATCCCCATAACAAATAGCATAATCTAAAATTTAGATTCTAAATCAAATCAATTTATGTTACTTTTCAGTAGAGTTATAGGTCACAAATTGATATCGCTGTTTGTCATTTATTTGAGCTAAACATGAAAATCTCCAAACCCAATGAACCTTAGAAAGCATGCATCAGAAAAATAATAGAAACATATCTGGATTCTTTTCATAAATCTGTTTCCCGGCCACAAAACACTCCATACCTTTGCCAATGATGAATTGAAATCAGCAGAGATGGGCAAGGATGATAAAAACTGTGTTCAGAAAGATGCCTATGAGGGGGGAAAAAGCAGGTATCTTATGTTGACTCACAGACAATTTCACACATGGAACATTAGCTTTAAAAATGAGGGGACACAAGTAGTCTACAAAAGTGAGATGCCTGATTTGTTCTTTCCCAGCACTTCTCTCATCATACCTGACTCAAAGGAAGACCTTATTACTACCAGTAAAGGTTTTCTCTATGATAATTGAGGGAGATTAATAAACTGGAAATAACCACTTTCACTCTAATTATCCTCATTATCTCTTGAATTCCAAAAGAATTACTGAGTTACCAAATTATTTTAAAACATGCAAGGTTTTTTATGAAGTATGTATTTTTAGTTAATTAGTTTAGAAGTTAAAAATAAATTTTTAGCCCTAGCTGGTTTGGCTCAGTGGATAGAGCGTCAGCTTGTGGACTAAAGGGTACCAGGTTCCATTCCAGTCAAGGGCACATGCCCAGGTTGCAGGCTTGACCCCTAGTAGGGGGCGTGCAGGAGGCAGCCAATCAATGATACTCTCTCATCATTGATGTTTCTATCTCTCTTCCCTCTCCCTTACTCTCTGAAATCTATAAAAATATTTTAAAAAATAAATAAATAAGTAAATTTTTAGTGTTATTTCTTAAAAAGATAAGTTTTTGTGAAGGCAAAAATACTTTTGTAATTATCTCAGCGTTGGATATTCCAAATCAGCCCTCTCCCCACCCCCAGTTACTGTTTATCCTATATAATAAACAGGTAATATGCAAATTAACCCTCACACCCTCACAAGATGGCTGCCTACGACCAGGCTGGCAGGGGGTGTTAATGAGGGACAACCAAATGACTGAACAAGCAGGCTGCATGGGGTGACCAGGCCGGCAGGGCGTTTAGTGAGGAATGACCAAACAACTGAACAGAAGGCTGCGTGGGGCAACCAGGCTGGCGAGGGGGGGGGGCAGTTAGGGATGACCAGGCCAGCAAGGGGGTGCAGTTGGGGGCGAGCAGGCCAGCAGGGGGGGGGCAGTTGGGGGCGACCAGGCCAGCAGGGGGGGTGGTTGGGGGCGATTAGGCTGGCAGGGGGGGCAGTTGGGAGCAGTGAGGGGCAACTAGGCCAGTGGGGGGGGGGGGCAGTTATGGGTGACCAGACCGGCAGAGGGGGCTAGTTGAGAGCAACCAGTTCAGCAAGGGGGCAGTAAGGGGTGACCAGGCTGGCAGTGGGGGGGCAGTTAGGAGCAACAAGGCCGGCAGGGAGGGGGCAGTTGGGGGCAACCTGGCTGGCAGCGAGGGGCAGATAGGGACGACCAGGCCATCAGGGGGGTTTGTTAGGGGCGATCAGGCCAGAACGCAGAGGCAGTGAGGGGCGATCAGGCAGGCAGGGGGGCACAGTTAGGAGTGACCAGGCAGGCAGGCAGGTAAGCGATTAGGAGCCAGCAGTCCAGGATTGTGAGAGGTATGTCTGACTGCCGGTTTAGGGATCGGCCTAGACCAGCAGTCGGACATCCCCTGAGGGGTCCCGATTGGAGAGGGTACAGGCTGTGCTGAGGGGACCCCACCCCCACCCCTGTGCACAAATTTCGTGCACTGGGCCTCTAGTAAAATATCAAATGCCAGGCATTGTGCTTAGTACTTTACATACATTGTCTTTCATCTTTGCAACAATGCTAAACATAATATTCTGAGGGTACCAAAAAGAAATGAGATTCTCTGAGGCTAGGTGGCTTAACCAAGACCACACAGCCAAGATTCAAAATTCAGGTCTGATGTCAGAGTTCGGGCTTTGTCCACTAAGTTTTACTTTTTTCTTTATTTATTTGTTGGGACAGTCTTTACTTAATTGGAAGGGCCAATTACTAGTCCCTTTTCCTCACCTCATTTCTAAATCAATGGGAAAGCAAGACGTAAGAGTAAGGCAGTGGGAGCAAAAAAAAAATCACTGTTATTACTGATGAAGTTTAGGTTGGAGGACTGATGTCTGAGCAAGTGAACTTCATAATACTGAGTCCAGAATTGTTCAGACACACCTACCCAGTTCAGGCCAGGCAGTGCTGGAACTGGGCAGATCCCTGCTTTGCTCCCAGCATGGGTGGTGCCTGCCCCTAGAGGAGCAGGGAGATAAACACATACACTCTCTCTTCAGTTTTATCCCAAGAGGTAGAAGCTGAGTTGTTCATGCCCAGTTTCTTTTTTCAAACGTCACCCCTAGCCCGGCCGGCGTGCCTCAGTGGTTGAACATCAACCCATGAACCAGGAGGTCATGGTTCAATTCCTGGTCTGGGCACATGCCGGGTTGTGGGCTCAATCCCCAGTGTGGGGCATGCAGGAGGCAGCTGATTAATGGTTCTCTCTCATCATTGATGTTTCTATATCTCTCTCCCTCTCCCTTCCTCTCTGAGATCAATAAAGATATACTTAATGAACAACAACACATCACCCCAGAATGGAATGAGTGCAGAGTTGGCAGAAGATCAGAAGCACTATACTAATACCAGTATGTACACTAATGGGCTCCTGCAACATAGAAGAAACATCAGGAGTAGGAAAGAAGTACCTTCAATAACGCTAATAGCATACTCACAGGTTAAATACATCGATTTGTCTATCTAGAACAGCGGTTCTCAACCTGTGGGTCGCGACCCCTTTGGGGGTTGAACAACCCTTTCACAGGGGTCGCCTAAATACATCCTGCATATCAGATATTTACATTACGATTCATAACAGTAGCAAAATTACAGTTATGAAGTAGCAACGAAAATAATTTTATGGTTGGGGGTCACCACAACATGAGGCACTGTATTAAAGGGTCGCGGCATTAGGAAGGTTGAGAACCACTGATCTAGAAGGTCCAAATTGATTGATTTATAGCTCTTTTCAATATTCTTGATAAAAATTAATTTTTCCCATTGCCTTATAAAGTTCAAGAAATTACCCTGCCTATACTCAGAGTTTTAATAGTATCATCACTTTATCATTCCAAAGCAATTATACTAAGCGCCTACCTGCATGTAACCTTGGGATAGACACTTTAATCTGCCACTTTACCACTGCTATGATTTCAAGAGAAGACATTTGTTTTAATAGATTATGAAACATGAGAGTATGGATGAGCTCAGTGCTAATGAAAACTCCCAAGGGCCCTTATCTATCTTATTCAGCACTGCTCCCGAGCTTAGTGCCTGGCACATAAAGGGTCCCCGTAAATATTTGTTGGATAAATGACTATACTTTCTCTCACATTTATTTAGACAGTCTATATCCTAGTTAGCATTGATAGAAAAGCCTTAATATTTGTGAAGAAATATACCCTGGAAGACTTTTCAAATGGGAAAATCCTTAGTAGAATAAATGTCTTAGAGGGAGAGGAAAGCCACGAAGAGAAGAGGTAGTTAAAAGAAAAAGGATGATGCTCTTTTTTTCAAGTGGACATTTGCATGTCTTTTCTCCCCAGCATTTTCTCCTCTCCACATACTATTGCCCCCTCCTTCTTTCCTTTCTTTGTACTCTGCCCCTGCTGCTGCTGCACCGCCCTCCTCCTCTTCCCTCCCTCTTCTTCCTCATGGAAAGAGGAACAGCAATTATATGTAGAGAGACTGGTCTGCATTAGAAGAGTCAGGGGTTCTCTGGACCAGGGAGCTTGAGAAGATTGGCGAAGATTAAATTCTGCAGCTCTCTAAACCAATAGATATCAGTATTTCTCAGCCATACACCCACCTCACTCACTAAAATAGATAAGGAATTATTTTTAGGTCCATAATGGCTCCTACCAGGACCAGAAGCAAAATTAACCAAGTAGGCAGTTTGGTGATTCCTCTGCTCCTCCAAGGATTCATGATCTTTGTATTGCAGTTCCCTCATCCAAAGTTCCCCATCCTTCTGGCTTGTCTTCCCCAAAGCACCATGAAAAGTACTTCCTTCTTCCTCCTTTCCAGTACATCTGTTAGTCAATGGGATTAGAGAGAATGTACAGGAATATATTCTAGCTATTTTAAACAGAAAGGGATATTCAAGGATATTAAGAAGTTCACAGACTCTCCCAGAACATGAGAGAACCAGGCTTGGAGGACCAATGCCTAAATGACATGACAGAACTCCACCAGAGAAACATCACAGTCTCTACCACTGATTCTTTTTTTTTCCCTTGTTTTTGTTTTCCCTTTATTGAATAAGATATTACAAATGTGTCCTTATTCCCCCAATGTCCCCTCATCCCCCCAATCCTGCCCTCACCCTCTCCCTCTGTTGTCCACATCTATCACTTATGCTTATATGCATGCATACAAGTCCTTTGGCTGATCTTTCCCCCTCACCCCAACTCTCCCCTGCTTTCCCTCTGAGTTTTGAGCATCTGATCGATGCTTCTCTGTCTCTACATCTGTTTTTGTTCATCGGTTTACGTTGTTCTTTATAATCCACAAATGAGTGAGAGCATGTGATATTTATCTTTCTCTGACTGACTTATTTCACTTAGCATAATGCTCTCCAGCTCCATCCATGCTGTTGCAAATGGTAGGAATTCATTCCTTTTTTAGAGCTGCATAGTATTCTGCTGTGTAGATGTGCCAAAGTTTTTTAATCCATTCATCTGCTGATGGGCACTTAGGCTGATTCCAAATCTTAGCTATTGTAAATTGTGCTGCTATGAACATAGGGATGCATATATCTTTTCTGATTGGTGTTTCTGGTTTCTTGGGATATATTTCTAGAAGTGGGATCACTGGTTCCAATACCCTCATTCACTGCTGGTGGGAATGCAAACTGGTGGAGAACAGTATGGAGTTTCCTAAAAAAAATACCACTGACTCTTATTGGAGCCTCTGCATTAAGGTCTAGACTGGGTCTTATGTGCGTCTTTACCTCCCTAGGCCTCCAGTTCAAAGTTTGGTGCACATGGATTGGACTGGAGGAACGTGACTGCAGGAAAGGTTGAGAAAGTGAGGTTTGGCTTCTAATCAATAGGAAAGAACTCACCAAATGTATGACGAGTATTCAAAGGTTCTGTGCAACCAGTAAGAATAACAAAAGTGCCCTAACCAGTTTGGCTCAGTGGATAGAGCATCAGCCTGTGGACTCAAGGGTCCCAGGTTCGATTCTGGTCAAGAGCATGTACTTTGGTTGTGGGCACAACCCCAGTGGGGAGTGTGCAGGAGGCAGCTGATCGATGTTTCTCTCTCATTGATGTTTCTAACTCTCCATCCCTCTCCCTTCTTCTCTGTAAAAAAATCAATAAAATATATATTTTTTTAAAAAAAAGAATAACAAAAGTATACTACTCTACTCCAGTTATCCTCTCAACCCCTACTGATCTGAGCCAGGTATTCAGCAGTTTGAAGTAATTCACACTGAAGTGTGGGTGACTGATGATTTTCCTCTTTGAGAGTTAGCTGTTAAAAAGAGAAGCTCTGCCCGGCTGGCATGGCTCAGTGGTGAGCATCAACCTATGAGCCAAGGAAGTCACAGTTCAATTCCCGTTTTGATCCCCAGTAGGGGGCATGCAGGAGGCAGCCAATCAATGATTCTCTCTTATCATTGATGTTTCTATCTATCTTTCCCTCTTCCTCTCTGAAATCAATAAAAGTATATTTTAAAAAATAATGTTTTTAAAAAAGAGAAGCTTAATAATGCAAATAAACCCACTAGTTATTGAAATATTTATGTAGAGAAAAATACTTTTAAAGCATGGGGACTTCTAACTCTTTCTGTCTGTGCAGATCCGTTCTCGCCAACATGGTGAAGTTCCTAAAACCCACCAGACTTTCTGTAAGAAGTGTGGCAAGCACCAACCCCACAAAGTGATGCAGTCCCAGGAGGACAAGGATTGTCTGCATGTGCAGAAGTGGCATTACACCAGGAAGCAGAGTAGCTTGGCAGGCAGACTAAGCCAATTTCAGCAAAAAGTCTAAAACTACAAATAAAATTGTGCTGAGGCTTGAATGTGTTGAGCCCAACTGCTTTTCTAAGAGAATTAAGAGATGCAAGCATTTTGAATTAGGAGATAAGCAGAAAAAGGGCCAAGTAATCCAGTTCTAATCTTCATATTTTTATTATGAAAACAATAAAATCTTGAGGTTTTGTTAAAAAAGGAACTTCTAGTATTCCTTTTACTAGGTATATCTTCACTTAATACACATGTTATTGAGAGCACATTGTATCATAAAAGTAGGTTAAGAACTGAGTAGACCTGGTCCATGTCCTTAGAATGTGATCATCTCATTGGAGACAGAGAAAAGTTAATAAATGTAAAACAATGCAGTAAATGCAGAAATGGTAATGTATGTATAAGGCAGCGGTTCTCAACCTGTGGGTCGCGACCATCGGAAAACACATATAGCATATCAGATATTTACATTATGATTCATAACAGTAGCAAAATTACAGTTATGAAGTAGCAACAAAAATAATTTTATGGTTGGGGGTCACCACAACATGAGTAACTGTATTAAAGGGTCGTGGCATTAGGAAGGTTGAGAACCACTGGTATAAGGTATTATGTACATCGTTTCTAATAAAAGAGTAATATGCAAATTAGCCATCAATCCGCGATAAAGATGGCGGGGCCCATAGCGGCTGGGCAGGACGCTGGTGGCGTCACCCTGGCAATGTGAGCCCAGCACGCAAGTGGGGCTGAAGGCAACACCCAGCAGGGCCTTCTGGGCGGTGGTGACAGCGACCCACAGACAGGCAATCTGGGCCCACAGGCAGTAGCCAGCAGGGCCTGCTGAGCGGTGGTGGCGGCTACCTGCAGACAGCACCCAGCAGGGCCTGCTGGGTAGTCACTGCAGCGGCCTGCGAGCAGGTAAGCAGGGCCCGCAGGCAGCACCCAGCAGGGCCTGCTTGCCCATTCCTGTGGTGTGGAGCAAGCAGGCCCCACAGAGAGCAGAGAACCATGGGGAATGGGCCCAAGCCGTCAGTAGCACATCCCCTGAGGGCTCCCAAATTAGAGAGGGTGCAGATCGAGCTGAGGGATCTCCCACCCACCCACCCCCCCGTGCACAAATTTCGTGCACCAGGCCTCTAGTACAGTGATGGTGAACCTTTTGAGCTCAGCGTGTCAGCATTTTGAAAAACCCTAACTTAACTCTGGTGCCGTGTCACATATAGACATTTTTTGATATTTGCAACCATAGTAAAACAAAGACTTATATTTTTGATATTTATTTTATATATTTAAATGCCATTTAACAAAGAAAAATCAACCAAAAAAATGAGTTCATAGGTTTGCCATCACTGCTCTAGTAGGCATAGATAGAGTAAGCATTCCTATAATATACATTTAGGAATATCCATGATCCTAAATGTATATATCTCTATATATAAAAGCCTAAGCAACCATTATGACTTGACGACCCGCCAGTAGCTATGATGTGCACTGACCACGAGGAGGCAGGCCCTCAATGCAGGAGCTGTCCCCTGGTGGTCAGTGCGCTCCCATAGACAACCTCCCTCAGCTGGCCAACCTCCTGCGGTCCCTCCCCTCAGCCGGTTGGCTCCCCTTGGCCCTGATCAGGACTGGGCCAGACAGTCCCAATCGGCGACCAGGCCAAGGGACCCCACCCATGCACGAATTTGTGCACTGGGCCTCTAGTTATATTCCTATATATTTGAAGAGAAGCACTTAGGGAAGATTTTCTGGAAGCTGGATTAAGGAAAGATATAAAACAAATAATTTGGTAGTAAAGAGGGTCAGAGAATGTGTAGTAGAGGGAGCCTCATGCAAATTTGGTTTTACTAGAGGGAAAATAGCAGGAAAGAAGGGGTAAAAGATGAAATGTCAGAGACTAGGATGGAGGAAGCTGATTGATGTCTCTCTCTCATCGATGTTTCTAACTCTCTATCCCTCTCCCTTCCTCTCTGTAAAAAAATCAATAAAAACATATTTTAAAAAAAGAATTCAAATAAGTAATAAGATGATCAAATTTGTGTTTAAAATAAATTGCTCTGGCTGGTGTGTAGAAGATAAATTTGAAGAGGTTCAACACTAGAGACCTGGTGAATGTGAGTTGTTGGCAGCCATCCAGCCAAGAAATTTTGAGGGTCTGAGCTCTGGCAGTGATTTTAGAAATGGAGAGGAAGGGACTTGGTTAATAAATGATGTAGGCTTGGTCTTAAAGAATGATTAGGAGTCAACCAGGCAGAGAAGTGAAACAAGGACATTCTTAGGTAGGTGTAGAGGCAGGGAGGTGTGGAAAAGCAAGAAATGTTCCCAGAGTGGAGAAATAATTCAGTGTGACTACAACATAGGACCACTACAGTGGATTGTCAAAGAAAAACCAGAGCTGGGAAGTAAAGTGGTATAAACAGATTTTATTTAAGAACTATTGCAATAGGGGGAAAGAGACCTCAGTGTAGAACTGGGCTCAATTTGAACTGTTGAATGAAAAATAATATCGACTAGGTGCTTTGTCAACAAAAATGATTTATTTGGGGGGAAAAAAAAAGGGTTGCAACCCAGTGCATACAAACATAATAAGCCACGTGCATATTCTGGTCTGTGTGCCAAGATGAAGGGGTATTTATAGAAGGGAAAAGGAAGTTAAGGGAAGGGGAAGTCAGAACCATAAAGCTTTATTATAAATATAAAATTCTTCCTGTAGGGTACTCTCACATGTAGGGTTTCCACAGTTATCTAGAATGTGAGAACTTCCATAGCCCTAACTCCTCCCATAGACCCCTTTACTGATTGTATTTGCTTCAAGTTCCAATTAGTCTTTTTCAGGACTATAAGGGAAAGTAGGGATTTATAGGCAAGGAAGGGATGGGATGGGGGCTGTGGGAGTTGGTATTGTCTGTCAGTGAATGGAAAATTACTAAGGGGGTAGAATAATTCTTGCTAAACTGATCTACTAGGATTCTTGCTGATTGTAGGCCAGGGTAATCAGGTGTATCACCCAAGAGATGGTGGCAGATGAAGAATTTGGCCCGATATCAAGAGTGGGGGAATTCTCTCTAAACTGACTTAGCAGTATTCTTGCTAAAACTAAGCAATACAGGCCAACAAAGACAGACACTGACACCCAAGGTCAAGGCCTAGTTGAGAAGAGGGCTTAGAGGAGTCTGACTAAATTTTGGTCAAGGAAAGCATCTTTTTCAGGATAAAACAAAAGGAAAAACTGTCTGGTTAGTCAAAATTCAATTCATGAAGGCTCTTCTATTTTATACTTAGGAGTTTGGTCTCTTTGGTAGCTTATGCTTGCATACTATCCACACCCACCTTTTCCTCTTTTGTAAGAAAGAGGCTCTGAACTCCATAGGGTGCAAAAAAAATCAAGGAGTCATTGATAGAAGGGCCACAGCCCCTCCAGAAATATTCAGAACTATTATTAAGAATTCTCACGCTGGGAGGGCCCTTTGTGATCCTGCATACATCATAGTCTAAATTACCACTCTGTGTTTTCTGAATACAGGATGCTCTTCAAGTCCCTAATTTCGTTGCATTGACTGAGGCTTTAGTGAGTGTTGTTGGAAAAGGAAGCATTTATTCCTCAAGTACAGGAAATCACCAAACAATTAACTTCCCTGAGCTCGTGCAACCTGGGTTAAAGGCCTCAGTGTGATTGTCTTTGCCTCATATCAGGCTATTGAGGAAACGTTTTGTAGGCCAGAATCTTGGCTTTGATGTGTTGTTTTGAGTCAATGGAGTCAGCTGTGAGACCTCAAACAGGGATAACTATCTATAGTAAAACGTGAATATAGCAGTCAGAGGCCTGCCCTGGGGAAGGGAAGTTTTCAGAGGAGCAGAGAGTTTTTTCTAAAATACATTGTAATTTGGATATTCAGGAGTGGGAAGGGCCACTTATGCAGACCAGAAAGAAACTAGTGTGGGAGGAAAGGGAAAGGAAAATAGTAATTACATTTTGTGGCCAGGGAAGGCTACACCCTCGGAGGCAGAGAAGTCGATGTGTGTTGGACACAAGGCCACCCTTATGGGTAGGCGGAGGCAGTTGAGGGGCACTAGAAAGACTTTCTTGACCCAGAATATGCCTCAGAGAGAAATGCCAAAGGGAAAACAGAAGCACAAAATCAAGTGGGATAACAGCAAGGATGAGCATCCATAATGTCAAAATATTTTCCAAGAAACCATTTTGAATGGACTATTTTGCTAGCTGAGAAAATCAATATTCATATTCCAGGAAAATATTATCTATTATTCAGAAGGTAGCAACTGATTATTATTACTATTATTTATGTATTTATTTTATTTATTTTTTAAAGTATATTTTTATTGATTTCAGAGAGGAAGGGAAAGGGAGAGAGATATAGAAACATCAATGATGAGAGAGAACCATTGACCAGCTGCCTCCTGCATGCCCCACACTGGGGATCAAGCCCGCAACCCAGGTATGTGCCCTGACCAGGAATCGAACCATGACCTCCTGGCTCACAGGTCAAGGCTCGACCACTGAACCATGCTGGCCGGGCTATTATTATTTTTTAAATGAAGAAGGCAATGGGAGCTAAAGGCACAGTCTTAAGATTAGACAAACTGCCCAGTGGGGAGCTTGCAGGAGGCAGCCAATAAACGATTCTCTCTCATCATTGATGTTTCTATCTCTCCCTCCCTCTCCCTTCCTCTCTGAAATCAATTAAAAAAAAAAAAAGATTAGACAAACGAACAGTGTCACTTTCGATAAGTTACTTAATTTCTCCTGTACCACTTTTCTCATCTGAACGGGAGGAATGTATTTGCTGAGCAATGTAGGGAAGGAAAACAATGATTTTTTTTCCCTTTACCCATCTTTGGTTAGTTGGCTGAAGCTCTATAAAATAGACTGACAAAAGACAGATTAACAAGAAAAAAATCCAAGCCGAAGTTTATAACATGTGCATAATACTTATACATGGGAGCACTCAGAGATGAGTAACTCAAAGGGGTAGTTAGAACTTGGGCTTATATAATTATACTAGAGGCCCAATGCACGAAATTCATGCAAGAGTCTTGGCCCTCGCAGCTGCGGTGCTTGCCTCAGTCCTCACAGCTGTGGCTTCACCTGGAAGGTCATCTGGAAGGATGTCCAGAAGGTCTTTTGGCTGTCCAGTCCAGTTAGCATATTACACTTTTATTATTATAGATAGCATCTTAACAAAAGAACAATACATTTTTAGAGAGGGAAAGGGCCTTGAATTCCCAGGGTGGCAAATTGTGAGTAGGCCACTATATGGGGGAACTAATGGAAGATAAGGGCTAGTTAGTAAAATGTGTTATGTAGATTCTTCTGGTGCATCTGGGCTCATAAGGGTCGGAGAGTTGTCTCTGGCAATTAACTGTTGTCCTTCTTGGTAGAGAGGGAGGGGAAATACTTTTACAAATTTACAACTAGCATTTAGGCAAGTAGGAGGAGGGCAGAGGGCTTTCCTTGTATCAGCTTCCTATGCATTACATAGAATTGTAACTTTGATTTTGCTAGACTTTCCCTATTGACTCTCTTACTTAATGGCTTTGATGAAGTAAGTCACCATATGGAAGGGGTAGTTAGAACTTGGGCTTATATAATTATATTAGAGGCCCAATGCACGAAATTCATGCAAGAGACTACCCCTACCATGTGGCAAGGAACTCAGGACAGCAGGGGAGGCTCTGAGGCCTTCAGTCCAACGACCTGCAAGGAACTGGATGCTGCCAACTGTGATGTGAACTTGGAAGAAGATCCTTCTCCAGTCAGACCTCAGATGAGAGCTCAGTCTTGGCCGACTCCTGATCACAGCCTTGTGAAAAGTCCTGAAGCAGAAAACTGAGCTAAGCTATGACCCAGAGAAACTATGATATAATAAACTAGTGCCTCAGTGCACAGATTCATGCACATTGAAAGGAAATTAATTAGAAGGTGGCCGGTGGAGTAGAACTGGGCAAGACAGGCCGAACACACTCTGGAGCCAACCTCCCACGGTCCTTTTCCGGCCACTGCACCTGGGGTGGGGCCATGGCTCAAAGGGTGTCTGCGGAGTGAGCGGGGGGCCCCTCTGGCAGGTGGGGTCCCTCGGCCTGGCCTGTGGGGATCAGGCCAAAACCAGCTCTCTGACATCCCCTGAAGGGTCCTGGATTTCGAGAGGGCGATTCTTGGGTGATGCACCCTGAAATCGGGCTCTCTCCTCTCTGGTTCTAGGGTGCGTCATCCGAGAACTGCTGCTGCCAAGTCACCACAGCTCGGCAGTTCTTGTGTTGATCGTCTGCCCCCTGGTGGTCAGTGCGCATCATAGCTACCATTCAGACGGTCGGATGGTCGCTTAACCTTTTATATATATAGATAAATAGCCCTGGCCAGTATTTTTTAGTGGTTAGAGCATTGGCCTATACACCGAAGGGTCTAAGGTTCAATTCCCAGTCAAGTGCATCTACCTGGGTTGTAACCAGTCAATGTGTCTCTCTCTCATGGATTTTTTTTCTCCTTCTCTTTCTCTCTTTCTCTTCCCCTCTCTCTCTCTTCCTCCCTCCCTTCCACTCTCTAAATATCAGTGGGAAAAAATGTCCTTGGGGGAGGGTTAAAAGAAATAATAATTAATTAATTAATAATGTTTTAAGTTACTCAATTTGTAGTAATAATATTACACAACTAGAGGCATGGTGCATGAAATTCGTGCACTTGGCGGGGGGGGGGGGGCGTTCCTGAGCCCAGCCTGTGCCCTCTCCTTGGCAGGGAGCGGGCCTGAACCATCAGTCGGATATCCTTAGCACTGCCACGGAGGTGGGAGAGGCTCCCATCACTACCGCAGCGCTTGCCAGCCATGAGCCTGGCTTCTGGCTGAGCAACGCTCCCCCTGTGGGAGTGCATTGACCATCAGGGGTCAGCTCCTGTGTTGAGAGTCTGAACCCTGGTGGTCAGTGCACATCATAGAGACTGGTCGTTTTGCTGTTTGGTAGATTTGCATATTAGCCTTTTATTATATATGATAATAAATAACTAATAAAACTGAAGTGTAGGGAATATCACATTTCAATATTTTTCTTGATTAAAATAAATCTTTTGGGCTCTCACCTATTGGGTTGGTAATTCAATCATGGTTATTTTTATAAGGCCCTACCTCATTCTTCATAAAAAGCCTAAGGTTTACATAAATAAGGAAAACTGATGTGGGGAATAGGTGTGTAGAGCATACTCAATCCATTGATTTGTTGCTGAAACCCATATTGTCCCCATCTATATAGTCAGCTCAAAGGTGGCTGCTTCACCCTACCTGGTTTGGCTCAGTGGATAGAGTGTCAGCCTGTGGACTGAAGGGACCCAGGTTCAATTCGGTCAAGGGCATAGGCTTGGGTTGCTGGTTCAATCTGCAGTAGGGGTGTGTGCAGGAGGCAGCCGATCAATGATTCTCTCTCATCATTGTTGTTTCTATCTCTCTCTCCCGCTTCCTTCCTTTCTAAAATCAATAAAAATATATATTTTTAAAAAAAGGTGGCTGCTTCTGCCAAAGTTAGTATTGACCCCCTCTCTTCCAACTTTGACAACTGCGACCTTCACTAGAGAGAGTTACAGCTTAGTGCTCAGTCCCCAGATACACATGAAGCCACTGCCCATCAAAATTTCTGACTTCTAGGCCACTGTGAGGAAGCAGAGTGCAGAGCCCCACAGCTAGAGGACTTAGCATTCCCCAGCAGAGGCCATGCAGGAGGCAGCCGATGGTTTACTCTGGGTAAACCATCTCTGCTCCAGCCCCCTCTCTCTTAAAACCAGAAGTTCTTCCCCTTTCCACCAATCCCACAAGTCTCTGAGAACCTAGATTTCAAAAACAACATTTTCTTAGCTAGGTGTAGGAAGCCTAGACTGTACCACACAGAACACAGGTAGCCCTGGCTGCCCTCCCCTGTCCCACCCCCAGGAAGGGAGGAAAAATGATATCTCATTCGTTTGTTATGATTCTACAGCAACTGGAAGTCATTTGATTTGTCATTCAGGTTGCTAGCCACACAGTCAGTGAGGGCAAGATGAAAACACACATTCTATCATGAAGTTCTCATTATTGTGAAAGATTCCATTTCCTTTGGAAAACAGTACTCCTAGCTCTAAATTCTACAGGGGATTTTTTCTGTTTAAGATAGAAAGGTCAGCAGTGCTAAGATTTGTTAAGTTCTGGTTTACTTAAAGTCCAGATGTAAGTAAAATCCTGATGCCAGTGACCGTGGGCATAGGCCCCAAATATGTTTGAGGTGAGGAGAGGGCTGATTACGTGGTAGAAGTCACATTGTGGAGGGACTTGTAGGAACCATAAAGAAGATATATTAAAACGGAACCAAATGCAAACATTTATATTTCAAAAGCCCTAAAAAAATGATACTATTTACCACTATGGTCTTGGCTGTTATGATTTTTGATGCCCTTTTAATTTTTTCCCTTTGAGATGTATTGGACAACATTCCAAATTATCTACTTAGCCAAATCTGGGCTCTGCCACAGAGATATGAATCCAGTTTTTCAGCAGCTCATAAAAAGTTGTTTTCTCTCTTTTTTTTTCTTTTGCAATCATCTCTGACAATGCTGTATTATACCTCCCACTCAAAAGCTGAGAAAGACAATCCAACTACTTCCTCCTCCGACATACTTACAGGAAAGAATAGAAACAATTTTATCAACTCCAGCTGGGCAACATAAATGCCAGGAAGCTTTTCTTACATTTGGAATCCTGCGTGACTCTCACTGTAGGTGCTTTCCAACAAATTGGTTTTATTTTTCTTGAATTGTGTTCTTGCCGCAGAAACCTTCAATTGTCTAATTCTGGCGGCATTTAATAATCTTTGCCAAGTTTAATTCTGAGTCATTTGCTTGGAAGGTTTCAGTGACCCTGGAAGAAAGTTTTGTAAATCTCCTTGTTTTGTGCAACAGGAATTTGCTCAGGAAGTATTAGTCAGGCTCCCTCTAAGTAAAATAGATTGACTTGTTTTCTTTTATTTCAGAGTGGAAATGGAAGACAAACCAAAAAATATGACCTCACTCTTGCCCCGCCCCAGTACGAGTTAAATCTGCAGCGTTGCAAGAAGCAGTGCTTGCCTCAGGAATGTATATGTAGCTCTGATAGCATCTAAGGTCACTTTAGCTGGTGAGTAGGCAAATTTTATTTTAAGAATTATGTGTTCATTTTAATGCATATGAAAAGAAGATAGCATATAAAACCATTATTTTATGGATATTATTGTTTCAGATTAGGCTGAATAATAATGAAGGAGTCCATGACAAATATGAAATAAATGATAATATAATTGGCATGCAAATATGACCAAATCCTGAAAGTAGTACATGAACAACGGTGTATGAACAGCTGATGTTTAAGAAAAGGGGACATATGTAATATTTTCAACGATAAAGATATTTTTAAAAGCACAAAGAAACATTGTCCAATTAAAATAGCCCTGGCTGGGTGGCTCAGATGGTTGGAGGGTCGTCTCTTACACCAAAAGGTTGCAGGTTCAATCCCTGATCAAGGTGTGTAAAGCAGGCAACCGATGTCTCTCTCGCCCCCCCCCACCCCCCGCCCCGGTCTCTCTCTAAAATAAATAAAAAAACAAGCATATCCTTGGCTGAGGATTAAAAACACACACACAAATACCTAGGCATTTGTCTTAAATCAAAACTGCTTGCAAGCCCAGTATTGCTACCTAGCATCTGTGAGCTTTAAGCAAGTTCATAAACCTCTCTAAATCTCAGTGTCTTCATTTGTAATGTACAGGTGATTCCTACCTTATAGCCTTGTTGAAAGGAACCAAGCTACAGGATTAAAAGCACGGTTTTATAAGGAGCGTAGTGTGGGCTCATTAAATGATAGACATCGTAATTTGATTCCTTCTGACTGTTTATTGTCATTTACTAGTATCTTAAGTAAAATCTTGTAGCCACAAAGCAAGAAACCAGCTCTGCTGTCCAAAATTAGTGTTTAAAAAATACTGGTGCCCTTGAGAAATAGGGAATCTAATGAATAGGACACTGTTTTACGAATCAGGAGATCTGGCTTCCACCCTGGACTTCCTGCGGCAAGGGACTTAACTTACAAAGCAACCGTGAAAACAAGTCTTGTGCCTGAAAAAATAATCCATCGCACTCTTTGTCTTGATGTGTTTGATTATCAGGGGATTGTTTTCAGAATTAGGAGAATATGACTCAAGTTCAATTCAGGTCATCAAACATTATTTTTCAGAACTTAATTTGTGTCAGGGACTGCGCTAGATTTTGGATAGAAAAATGAAAAAGGCAAGGTCCCTGTGCTTTCATGAACTCATTCAATAAATGTTTATGGAGTACCTAGTAGGTATTGAAATGGTGAGAGGAATTAAACAAAAACAGTTACTGCCCTCATAGAACTTACAGTATAAGAACAGTTATGGACAGTGATAAAAGTTTAAGAACTAGCTCTCCAAGCTCTAACTGGTTTGGCTTAGTGGATAGAGCATCGGCCTGCAGACTGAAGGATCCCGGGTTTGATTCTGGTCAAGAGCATATGCCTGGGTTGCGGGGTCGATCCCCAACAGGGGGCATGCAGGAGGCAGCCGATCAATGATTCTCTCTCATCATTGATGTTTCTCTCCCTCGCCCTTTCTCTCTGAAATCAATTTAAAAATATTTTTTAAAGAAGAACTAGCTCTCCAAAAATAAAATTAACAAGGTATGTGTGTATTAATTTTACTAATAGAAAGGACGTGTAGCACAAATTTATAAATGATAATATATAGTTCATTGTAAAATCATTATAGCCTATTGATTCTCACAGAAAGATGTCACTGATATTTGCAGAATTCTTGCATCCATGGCCAACGTATGGTTCCAATTGACAAAATGAATGCGTTTTTGACCTGAACATCGGTTGATATTTTCATTTAAGTTAAAGAGTAAGAGAAAAGTGAAAAAAAAAAGAAGAATGTCAGAACTTCACTTTTTTGTCAGTGATTGAGTGATTTATTGGGTGACTGAGGCAATAGTTTTCGAATACTGGAAGAAGGGATTCTCAATTTTTTGTACTATTCACACTTAAAATGCTACAGACACAACATATTTTTAAGTTAATTGGCATTATTAATAGTTTTCTCCATGACTTTCTTAAGTCTAGACAATAAAAGGAAAAACAGTATTGATTTGTTATTTGTAGCTTTTAAAATTTCTGATACAAATACTCCCACTATGGCCACTTTAAAGCTATGAATATGATTTCACTAAACATGGAGTTGAAAGTGATATATAGCACATTATTATATAATATTTCACTAAAATAATGAAGAAGTTATGAGTTTTGAGTATTTATTATCTTTGTATTTAACGTTTTATTTCATTGTAAGTTGAAAGCTATATTAAACACTAGAGGTCCAGTGCACAGAATTTGTACACTGGTAGGGTCCCTAGAGGCTGCCAGCTGCAGGTTGGGTACTCCCTCCCATCCCCCAGCCAGCCCCGCCCCCTGGTCAAATTCCTGGATGAACTTCCATTCAAGGGGACAATTTGCATACAATGCTTTTATTATATAGGACTAGAGGCCTGGTGCACAAAAATTTGTGCACTCGGGGGAGTCCCTCAGCTGGGCCTATGCCCTCCTGCAGTCTGGGACCCCTCGGAGGACGTCCACCTGCTGGCTTAGGCCCTCTCCCTGGGAGATCGGGCCCAAGCTGGCAGTCAGACATCCCTCTGGCAGCCTGGGAGCCCTTAGGGGATGTCCATTTGCCAGCGGGGAGCAGGTCTATGCTGCAGTCGGACATCCTTAGCGCTGCTGAGGAGGCAGGAGAGGCTCCTACCACCACCACTGTACTGGCTGCTATCAGCCTGGCTTGTGTCTAAGCAGAGCTCCCCCTGTGGGAGCGCCCTGACCCAGGGGGCAGCTTCTGCATTGAGCATCTGCCCGCTGGTGGTCAGTGTGTGTCATAGTGACCAGTCATTCCCAGTCTTTCTGCTGTTAGGGTCAGTTTGCATATTACCCTTTTATTATATAGGATAGAGGCCTGGTGCATGGGTGGGGGCCGGCTGGTTTGCCCTGAAGGGTGTCCTGGATCAGGGTGGGGGTCCCACTGGGGTGCCTGGCCAGCCTGGGTGAGGGGCTGATGGTTGTTTGCAGGCTGGTCAAGCCTCCCCCGCCCCCCCCAGTGGGGACCCTCACCCCATGGAGGTTTGGCCAGCCTGGGTGAGGGGCTGATGGCTGTTTTCAGGCTGGTCACATCCCCTTTAGGGTTGGGGGGGGGGTCCCCACTGGGGTGCCTGGCAAGTCTGGGTGATGGGCTGAGGGCCGTTTTCAGGCTGGCCAAGCCCCCTGGCGACGGAAGCTCCCAGTCTCTCCTTTTTTTCTTTTTATTTTTTTATTCTGGGATTTATTTACCTTCTATAATAGAAACTTTGTAGCCTTGAGAGGAGTTCAGAGCCCGCTGCGGCAAGCGGGAAACTTAGCTTCCTCCATCATTGGGGCAACCAAGCCACCTGCTCGCTCCAGCTCCGTGGCCATGGCCTGCTGAAAGCAGGTATCTGGGGTTTATTTACCTTCTATAATTGAAACTTTGTTGCTTTGTGTGGAGCTCAGAGCCCGCTGTGGCAAGCAGGAAGCTTGGCTTCCTCCATCATTGGGGCAACCAAGCCTCCTGCTTGCTCCAGCTCCATGGCCGTTGGCTGCCATCTTGGTTGGGTTAATTTGCATATAGTCGCTCTGATTGGCTGGTGGGCGTGGCTTAAGGCATAGCAAAGGTACAGTCAATTAGCACCTTTGTCTTTTATTAGTGTAGATTGTAAGTTTAATTAATTTAATTTTTAGTAATGGTTGTTTAGCAATTGCTCACAAAATTCCTGAAAATAAAACTATTTGTGTGAACTAGTATGAGCTGGCTTCAGCCCCGTTGAAAGTGTTATAATATCTTGAAATATTAATATTTGCACTTTTTCTTTTCTCTGTTCTCTTGTACTTAATATTTTCCCTGTAACTCAGAGGTATCCATGTTGCCTTCAGAATAAGTATGACCATTATAGTGTGTTGGGGAGCACAAGAGACTTGGTTGAAAAGTTTGTAAGGAGGACATTCTGAGAAAAGTGTGTGGAAGGCCACCTGCCCTGTTTATCGGAATTCTGACTTGAGGGAGACTTAGGGGAGTGTCCAAGGTGGCGCCCTAATTATTCCTTGACCTTTCCAAACAAGCCTGTGCATATGCAGACCCCCTGGGTGTTTAATGGAATCCCTGGATGCCCTTGCCTAGAGGACAATGTAAGCATGTGTCCTCCCAAGATTACTCACCCTACTGATTGTATCTAAAGATAAAAACTGCAATAAACTACTAACGAGGCAGGCAATCGAGGCTGCCTCGCTGCTATCAGCCAGGTCGACCCTTAGCCCTCTCCCCCAACAGTGAAACTGTATCGTTCAGGGGCTGCTGGTCAGCCCCGGGAACAGAGGGAAATAAACAAAGATCCTGATTATATGTGATAGATTGAACACAAGTATTTACCATGGATTTCTCCTGAAGCCCCAGTAAAGTGACCCCCCAAAGGCATAAACCAAGAAGGATCAAGAGAATGGGAAAGAAAGCAAGATAAAATTGGAAGAATGGAAGCAGATGAGTGAGAACTAATATGCTGGTGTAAAAAAAAGCTCAAAACTCAACTTGCAGATGGGAAAGCTTTTCACTTACCGTGGGGTTATAGTCTGATAAACACATTGTAAGTTGAACAGATTGTAAGTCAAAAATGCATTTCATACACTTAATCTACCAAACGTCATGGCTTAGCCTACCCTATCTTAACTGTGTTCAGAACACTTACATTAGCCTACAGTGGGGCAAAATCTTCTCATTGCCACTGCCCAGCATCAGGAAAGAGAGTATCATACTTACCTTGCTAACCCGGGAAAAGATCAAAATTCAGAGTACAATTTCTACTAAATATGTATCACTTTCACACCATTGTAAAGCCCAAAAATCATACGGTAAAACATTGTATATTGAGGACCATCCGTAATAACAAGATGATTCATGTTGTGAGAACCCTAAAAGTTCAGGAATTGGAATATAAAATTGAAGGAAAGCTCTGAGGAAGTAGAACTAAAAAACAAAAATGAAAAAGATATGGAAAATAGAAAACCGAAGAAAATTTAAGACAGTTCAGCAACTAAATAATAAGAGTTTCAGAAAGAAAGAATAGAGAAAACAGAGGGGAGAAGATGATCAAAGTAGTAATTCACGAAAATTTTCCACAACAGAAAGACATGACTTTCCAGAGTAAGAGAGCCCACTTAATGCTGGCACAATCGATGTAAAAAGACCCACACCAAAGCACACATGGGAAGTTTTATTTACTGGGATAAAAAGAAGTTTCTAGCCCTGGTCGGTTTGGCTCAGTAGATAGAGCATTGGCTCTGGTACTGAAGGGATCTGGGGTTTGATTCCTGTCAAGGGCACATGCCTTGGTTGCAGGCTTGACCCCCAGGCCAGTTGGGGTGCTTGAGGGAGGCATCCAATCTATGTCGCTCTCTCACATCAAGGTTTCTCTCTCTGCATCTCTTCCACTCCCTTCCATTTTTTCTAAAAATCAAAGGAAAAATACCTTCAGGTGAGGAGTAACAACAACAAAATTTCTAAACATTTCCCAAGAGGAAAAAAAAGAGGCCACAAATAAAGAACTTGAATTTTATAGGAATTGACTCTTCCAACAATGCTCCACGCAAAGACAATGGAGCAATGTCTACAGAAATTTAAGGGAAATAGTTTCAACCTAGCCTGGCCGGTGTGGCTCAGGTTCAATTCCTGGTCAGGGCACATGCTCAGGTTGCAGGCTTGATCCTCAAAAGAGGATGTGCAGGAGGCAGCCGATCAATGATTCTCTCTCATCATTGATGTTTCTATCCCTCTCTCCCTCTCCCTTCCTCTCTATCTAAAAATCAATAAAAAAAACAGCCTTAGCCAGTTTGGCTCAGAGGATAGAGCATTGCCTGCGGACTGAAGGGTCCCAGGTTTGATTCCAGTCAAGGTCATGTACCTCAGCTGCAGGCTTCTCCCTGGTCAGGGCGCATGCAGGAAGCTACCAGTGGATGTGTTTCTTTCACATGGATATTTCTCTCTGTCCTTCCCTCTCTCTTCCAATCTCTCTAAAAATCAATGGAAAAATATCCTCAGGTGAGGATAAAAAAAAGATAATTATGGAGAAAAACTAACATTAACATTTTTTAAAAAATCAATAAAAAAACACATTTAAAAAAATAGTTTCAACTTTATTCAGCCAAACTTTCATTCAAGTGTGAGGCTAGAGTAAAGACATTTTCAGTTCATGTTTTTAAAGAATATGCTTAACGTGTACCCTTTCTCAGGAATTGTTGGAGTACGTGCTCCATAAAGCAAGGATGCAAGAGAAGGAAGAAAGACATAGAATTCAGAAAACAGGAGATCCAACAGAGGGAGAAGAAGGGACTCCCCAGGATGAATATTAAAGAGATTCCAGAGAGATACCTGCACAACATTTCTAGAGAACATGTGTTGATATTGGCACAGGGGGCAGAGGGCTCCACCAGGGATATTGCCACAAAATAAATAAAAACTTTAAAAAATCAGATGTATTTGGACATTATGAGAGGAAATTTATAATTCTGGAGGAATGTTTGGGGATAAATTAGTGATATAGAAAATTAAGCAAACAATAAAGATAATTATTAATTCCAGGAGAAACAAAAAAGTGTGCAAGAAAGGAAGTATAATCATTGTATACCTCATAGTCATGTTGACTTAGTCAAAAGTTATGAATAATGTAATTATATAGGGCAGTGGTGCTCAACCTTGGCTGCACATTAGAATCACCTGGGAATCTTTTTAAAATCCTGATTTCTGGGCCTCATCCTCCGGAAATTCTGTTTCTTTGTTATGGGGTGAGGCCACAACATTGGTAACAAAGAAACAGAATTTCCGGAGGATGAGGCCCAGAAACCAGGATTTTAAAAAGATTCCCAGGTGATTCTAATGTGCAGCCAAGGTTGAGAACCACTGATATAGGGAGAAATGGAGGAGGAAAAGAATGTATGTGAATGTGTGTGTGTGATGGGGTGTGGGGCAGGCAGTGTTGTTAAAAGCTTAGTTTTCATCCTCCATAGCAGGAAGCCGAAAGATATGTAACTGAGAGATCTTGAAATAGCAGCGATATAAGGATGTTATTTAGGAAGACTGAGGCAAGTAGCAGGAGACTATGAAGCTAATATAATATAAAAAAGTGCTTTTCAGAAGCAGGAATTGATTTTTAAAAATTATAAGTCATAGTATTTTGACTTTTAAATCTCTGTACAAAGATAAACTATCTATATATGTAAAGAGCCAGGGACCATCACATCTGAAACAACTGAATGGATGACTGAACAGGCTGAGTGGGGCGACAAGGCTGGCAGGGGGGTTAGTGAGGGACAACCAAACGACTGAACACCAGGTTGCATGGGGTGACCAGGCCAGCAGGGGGGCAGTGAGGGGTGACCAGACCGGGGGGGGGGGGGGGGCAGTTGGTGGTCACCAGACTAGCAGGGGTGGCAGTTGGGGGTGACCAGGTTGGCAGGGGGGGGACTTGGGGGGGACCAGGCTGGGGGAAACCAGGCCAGCAGGGGGGACAGTAAAGGGTGACCAGGCTAGTGGGGGGAAGGGGCAGTTAGGGGCAACCAGGCCGGCAGAGGGGTGTATTGGGGGAGACTAGGCTGACAGGGGGGGCAGTAAGGGGCGACCATGCTGGCGGGGGTGGCAGTTAGTGGTGACCAGGCCAGCAGTGGGGGGGAGGGGGCAGTTGGGGGCAACCAGGTTGGCAGAGGGGGGCAGTTGGGGGTGACCAGGCTGGCAGGGGGGGCAGTTAGGGATGATCAGACAGGCAGGCATGTGAGCAGTTAGGAGCCAGCGGTCCTGGATTGTGAGAGGGATGTCCAACTGCCGGTTTAGGCCCAATCCCCAGGATAGGGCATAAACCGGCAGTCAGACATCCCCCAAGGGGTCTCGGATTGGAGAGGGTGCAGGCTGGGCTGAGGGGACCCCCCTCCCCTGTGCACGAATTTCGTGCACTAGGCCTGTAGTTGTTTTAATAAAGGAGGAAGAAACAGCCAACATGCCCCCCCCCCCCCAAATATACTTTTGAAAATAAAGGGATGCAGAAAGGAAAGTGATAGTGGTGTGTAAGCGAAAGCTTCAGCCCCAATGATTATTTATGCAGTACCAGAGAGCGGTAATTACTATCCCTGTTGTAAAAATAATCACACCCATCAGTGTTTTAAAAGAAAACTGTAGGGAATCATGGACGCTTAAGATAGGGAACTCAATCTCATCTAAGGTTTGTGGAGGGTTTCTATACAGAAGCTTTTGGATCAGCCAAACAGAAAAATTATAAGCAGATAATTTCAACACAAGGAGATAAGTAGAAATGATAGAAGTATACATAGAAGGGCTTAGAGCACATAGAAGGGCATTTAGTCCAGTCTGGATGGGAGGGGAAGGACATCCTAGAGTAAAGAATGGCTAAAGATATGCAGGAGAATAATGAAAGATGCAGAATAATCATCAAATGTTTCAGAAAGGTTTTGCACCTTTGCATGCATGAGTTGGAAGTTTTTAGATGCATGTTTTGACCCAACAGTCTGAATCATATCTGGTTTGAATATTTTTAATATCTCTTTACAGACTAAATAGTAGTAATATTTTTAAACAACTGTTATAGAAAAACCTTTATTTACCAATTTTGGGCCTTAGTATATTTCTTTCAAGTTATATTCTTGTCTTATGCTGGAGATATAAGAAAGTAGGAGAAGGCAAGGGGTATCGGGAAATAGTCACTCTAATTCTTAGTCATTTTTATAATTTTAGAGCACTTATTTCACCTTCATTCACTTATTACATTAATTGAAATGAAACATATATATTATTTACCAATAAATGCTTAGTACTTTAATTTATAATGACCATATTTTTAAAAACTTGAAAATCATTCCGTTAAATGAAAAGAAGACAAAAATTATCTTTCTTTTGTTCTTATAATTCAAAGTATATTCAAAATCATGTTTGTATAGTAGATAAGCCTTTAATTAAATATTCAGAATGCAGTTTTTTAAGCCTAACAAAAAGGCCACATTTTGTTTAATTATGTTGATAACCTTGAATCTTTATACTAGTCTGATTGAACCAACAATTTCCAGACACTGGACTACAAAACCAAGCTAAGCTAACTCTAGTCCTATGTCTAGCTGTTAGCCAGAGCGCTCTAGGTGTCTTTCAGCCTGGCTTCTCAATCAGACTTATTAGACAGCAGTTCTGGCCTTTGTCTCCTCTTTCTGGCCATGTGTTCCATTGCTTCCTGGATTTGAGGTTGAAATCTCAAACACACTTCTAGTCAGTTGAATAATTAAGCCCCCTGGGCAGTGGAGAAGAGATTTTATTCTGTTCAGTCAAGTTTGTTTGAAGATATTCTTTAGGGTCTGGGAAAATATAGTCCATGAACAGTTCTCTATGTGGCGGGATTATTAGTGACTTTTATTCTTTTTTTAAAAATTATTTAATTTTTTTTCTAATAAACATGGGAAGAAGCAAGGGTAACATACCAAATCTGTAGGCTTCTGCCCTTTGTATCATCTTCAACAAGAGCTGTTCAACTTTCCTGTTTTATTTTTCTAACTTTCATAGTAAGATGTTAACAAAGGACTCGTTGGCAAAAACAAACAGGGCTTTTAAAATCACGTGTACACTCTGTATTTCATTTAATTCTCAAAACAACCCAGCAAGGCTGATCAATCATTTTTTAAAATTCTACTTGAGCTATTAGGGTATGGAAAGCAACAAAATATTGACTGATTGAGCCTCCTTTATACAGCTGGTTGGCTTTATATCTGGGACTAGAATTCAAGGTCAAAAGTAATTACGGTGCAAATTGTCTGGAAATTCAAGTGGTAGTTTCTTGTGGTTACCAAAGTGTAAGCTCCAAATTAGATTTTTCATATTCATTCACCACATTCACATCTCTCCCTGAGCCTGCTGGAGTCACCAGCACCACACTGCCCTACCTGAGGATTAATTGTTCCAACCCTGATACCTTGGTGATCATTTTTCTACTTTAAAAATTGGGATTTTTAATCTAACAAAAGATATTTTATTGACATGCGTGAATTAATTTACAGGGAAAATCTGCCAGAGACATAAAAGTTAAAATCTATTAAAGAAATGACCTTTGTTATGAAAGAAAAAAAAAACAAGAAAAAAGAAAGAAATCAGGTCTTTTCTGGAAAATCTGGGACATCGAATCATGAGGCGTAATGTGCTTCCCCCTGGGGACATAGGTCACTTTCAATATTTGCCAAAGCATTAGATCATCCAGGCACTGGCAAACATTTCTAAGCTTTAATAACTGAGTTGCTTCAATGTGTTTTGGTAAAAGTTTAAAACTTCTCTGGCACCATTTTATCAAACACATACCTTTGATTATATAACATATCTTCCTTAGACTATTACTGAGAGAATAAGCATCTACTTAACAATTTCTAATTGTGCCTGTAGTACGTGTACAGTGAGCACAATATTTATGTTGTAAAACTGCAATGATTAGAGCTCTGGAAGAGGATTTAGGGAAATAAGAGGAATTTGTAATCTGAATAGGACATTACTTAATTATTCAACTGATTAGAAGTGTGTCAATCTCTGATTCTCAAATAAACTGAAAATCAGGGTAAGGTAAACTTTAGATAAAAAACAGAAACTCAGAGGTCAACTAAGGAGACAGGAATTGAAAAAATATAGTTGAAACAAATTTGTTGTGGACTAATCAGAAAATACAGATACTTAAAAAAAAAAGAGAGAGAATAAAAACTATATGAAACTTGCCCTAACAGGTTTGGCTCAGTGGATAGAGCATCGGCCTGCGAACTGAAAGGTCCCAGATTCGATTCTGGTCAAGGGCATGTACCTTGGTTGCAGGCACATCCCCAGTAGGGGGTGTGCAGGAGGCAGCTGATGGATGTTTCTCTCTCATAGATGTTTCTCTCTATCTCTCTCCCTTCCTCTCTGTAAAAATATCAATAAAATATATTTAAAAAAACTATATGAAATTCTACTACCCAGAGATAAGAATTATTAAAAATTTAAGATATATCTTTTTATACTTTATATGCATATATACATATGAATAATAAAAAGCTATACATTCTGTTTTATAACCTGCTTTTTAAAATTCATCAATATATCATAAACAGCCCTAGCGGGTTTGGCTCAGCAGATAGAGCGTCGGCCTGTGGACCAAAGGGTCCCGGGTTTGATTCTGGTCAAGGGCACGTGCCCAGGTAGTGGGCTCGATCCCCAGTATGGGGCATGCAGGAGGCAGTCGATCCATGATTCTCTCTCATCATGGATGTTTCTATCTCTCTCTCTCTCCCTCTTCCTTCCTCTCTGAAATCAATTAAAAAATATATATATATCATAAACATATTTCTATGTCAAATGAGAAAATAAAATATGTTAGTTACTACATAGTATTTTATTAGATTAATTTATTGAAATTTACATAAAATCTTTATTTGGTTTATTTATGAATTTTGACATTTATAAACATTAAAATGATAGACATTCTTATAACCAAAATCTTTGGAATTCTTTGTCTATCCCTGAAGAGAAACTCTGGGAAGTGGGATTGTAAGGTGTATTGGTTAAGATTCTTTTGTTGCAAGCAACAGAAACCCAACTAGAACTAGCTTAAGGAAAAAGGGAGAATTTATTGACTCACATTTATTCAAGAATTTAAAAAAAATGATTAGAGCTTTAGTTCATTGGAAACTATAAAGATGCATTTATTTTCCAGGTTGGAGCACAGATATGCTCAAAGATATGCTTGTTTTTTTACAGTTCCCACCTCCGGTAGTTCCTCTTTTACATACTCTGATCAATACTCAGCTAAATAATAAAGGGGAACCCTCTGTGATCTCCAGAGAACGCTCTATGTGCAATAACCTCCTCTCTGGTATGTTGCCCTGAGAACTCTAGCTGCCTTGTCCTCCCATGACTCCATCTTCTCAACTCAGAGAGTTTACGAGGCTCCTCCTGGATTCCCCTTTGCAATAGAGTATTCTAACTCTCCCCAGACAGTAAAATGGAGTAATAATAGGACTTAGTTTATTTTCTCTCTCTCAGGAATCACTCTGTTCTCTTCTGTCTGATGCCTACTGTCTAAAAACCAATTTTTTCATATAATTTATCTGCTTTTTAAAAAATACATATATTTTATTGATTTTTCACAGAGAAGAAGGGAGAGAGACAGAGAGTCAGAAACATTGATGAGAGAGAAACATGGATCAGCTGCCTCCTGCACATCTCCTACTGGGGATGTGCCTGCAACCCAAGTACATGCCCTTGACTGGAATCGGACCTGGGACCCTTCAGTCAGCAGGCCAACGCTCCATCCACCGAGCCAAACCGGTTTCGGCAATTTATCTGCTTTTTAAAATGTTTTAGAAGGGAAGGTACATGTGGCCTCTGTCACTCCATTTGGGTCCAAACTTAAGTCTATATCTCAACAATTATGTTTGGAGTGTCTATCATGAACCAGGCAACTGGGACTCCTGCTTTTGTAGATCACTCAACCAAACTCCAGAAATCTTACAAGTTGAGCTTGTTTCAGGGACAGCAGGATCTGAGGATATAAATGCTAGCAGATTTCAAGATCTTTGTTTCTCTCTGGGAATTGCCCTTAAACAAAGGGAGGTGCCTCCCTCAAGGTAATACCTCCTCCCTGGGAGCAGCTTGCATCCAGAGACTGACCAGTGAGGGTTACTGGGGCCTCACCTTTTGCCTTGATTCAAGACATATCTGAAGGGCCATCCCAGCTTTAGAACTACCCATGGGATCAGTTGAGTCTGGGGAACTTGGGAAGGTCTGACTCTTGGAAGATCTGAAGAAAATGGTTGAGTTTATTATTTTTATTCTAGAAGAAATGGAAAGAGATAAATATGTAGTGAAATCATAAGACTTTCAATTAAGGAAGAACAACCACCTGGCACTGTGACCCCTCTTTAGGACTCTACAGATTTTTATCAAGTGCTTGAGTACAAGTGGTCTTTTGTGAAGGAATGAAGACACCGGGCTTCCTTCCCCTCCCGGGCTGGCCTAGGATGGAATGGAACTGTAGTGTATTTAGGAGTTTAGAGACATAATCTGAGGAAATAAGTTCTAGAACTTTGCAGAAACAGTGATAGGACTATAAACTCTAGAGGTTATAAGGTTTAACCAGTGAATATATGGATGTATCTGTACGCAGCAAATAACTTTTTAGTTCCATTTGAGGAACTAACAGTAAAACTAATAAATGCCCCCCCCCCCCATCATAATATAATAAAGTAAGTGTGGGGATACAAAGATCCAGAACAACTAATTGCTATGTTAAAGAAAAGATAGACTTTTATAAGTTATTACTTAGCTTTGTATTGCAGAGAAAAACTGAGGGAAGAATTAGACAGGTTTAAAGTTATAATAAAGAAATGAGACAGCAAGAAAAATTGGAAGTTCATTTTAAGAAAAATTTTAAAAATAAATTATATTCCTCCACCTATCATAACAGATAAAAATCATCAAAATTTTAGGCTCCAATAAAAACATTTCCAAAAGTGTTCCTTTATACTTCATTAATTAAAAACCAAACAAATAAACAAAAAATCACAACACCCTCCCTGCCTTAACTATCCACTGTAAATGAATTTACAATTGTTGATTGTAAATCCAACTGGAAGATAGACGAATGAATTAGATAAATCTTGGAGAATCATTTTTACCCTTATACTGAAGTTTTCTGATGGTGTAACCTGACGCTTAGAAGCACAAATCTGAACTGAAAAGAAAATAACAAATTAAGAGAGCCATCTACTGGCAGTTCATTGAAATCTGTTTTATTCATTTGGTTTCTATGCCAAATAGACTTCCATAAGTAGTACTATGATCAACTTCTGGGATAAATTTAATATGACCAACCTTCATGCTATACTTTGTATGAAAGAAGATATCTTGAAACCCAGATAACCATGTTTAGGAGTTGTTCTTTGAAATTTGGCCAACTTGGCTAATACACTAGGAATGATGATGACAGGTTATACGATGTTTAGCAAAGTAAACATAATAAGATCAGACAATGTATGTCCAGATCTGGTCCATTAGATATTTTGCCCCAAAGTCAAGCAGCTAATAAGTGTCAGAGCTTGGATTCAGACTCAAGTAATTTGACCACAATGTCTATACTCTTAACCGTAACCAGATTTTTAAAAATTAATTGAATTCATATTATGTAATCACTATTGTTATGGCTTATAGAGGTACTAGGGCAAATTTGAAAAAGTTATATATAGTTAGTTAGGACGAAAATGCAAACATAAATACATTTGAGTATAAATAATGTGGTAAGTTAATTAACGTATGCAAAGGGTGCTCTGAGACCACAATGGAGAGGCACTTAGCTTAACCTGATGAAGAAAGAAAGGGATTGTATCTTAACTTGTTCTCCCAGTCACAGCACCAACTATGCTAAAATATAATTGCTTGTTTGCTTTTCTAGACTGCAAACTCCCTGAAGTCAGGGGCTATGTCTTCTTGCTCACTCCCCCACCCCAACCCGCCATCTTTATTGGACACTTACTAAATATTTGCTTAATGAATAAATGTGACACTGTATTGAGAAAAAAATTTTAAAAATTATTTTATTTTTAAAATCACTTTAAAGATTCTTATCTCATAGGCCCTATTGAATAATTATATTTCCAGATATTTCTGGGTTGCTAAGTACTTATGTTTGCTATCTCACTCATGATAAATTGTTTGCTCCTGTGTTTTTTTAATTGGATTGTAACCACATCTTACATAGAATAGGAATTTGGTGATGGCCTGACTTTAGGGTGTGTTCTTTCAGGAAAGTTTTATAATTGCAGTCAATTCTTATTATTTGTGGATTCCATATTTGCAAATTCACCTACTTGCTGTAATTTGTTTATGACCTGCAAATCCATAGTCATAGCTCGTTCTCTGTCATTGGTGGACATGCTCATGCATGGAGCCGTGACAAATATGAGTTCCCCGCTCATGATCCCAGCAGAGGTCAAAGAAGGCAACACTCTGCCTTTCTGTTTCAGCTCTCAGATGTAAACAAGTGTCCCATTTGAGGTATATTTATTGCTATGTTTTTTTGTTTTACACATTCTTGGGATTTTTGTTGAAAAGGCCCCCAAGCGAGTGTTGAAGAGCTATGTCTAGTGTTCCTCAGTGCAAGAGGCAGTGATGTGCCTTACAGAGAAAATACCTGTGTTAGAAAAGCTTCATTCAAGGCATGAGTTATAGTATGTTGACCATGGGTTCAATGTTAATAAATCTATAATATCTAGCCCTAGCCAGTTTGGCTCAATAGAGCATCAGTCTGTGGACCAAAGGTCCCAGGTTCAATTCCGGTCTGGGGCACGTACCTCAGTGAGGCAACCAGTCAATGTGTTTCTCTCACATTGATATTTCTCTCTGTCTTTCTCTCTCTCTTCCAATCTCTTTAAAAATCAATGGAGAAATATACTCAAGTGAGGAGTAAAATAATAATAAATCTAAAATATCTATTACATAAGGTGTCTTTAAACAGAAATACACATAAAACAAGGTTATACAGACAATGAAATAGTAAAGTCATGTTAATGCAGAGTAAGTGGTGTGTGGAGAGTGAGGGGGGTAGGTAGTTTCAGTGTTACTGTCCAAGTTGTGTGTGTGTGGTAGGGAGATGTTTTGGTACTTCCATTCATTTTATATCAATTTCTCAATTTGAGGATTCCCTGCTATGCAGAGAGTATAACTCCAGACCTAAGTGAGGGCACACTCAAATTGCAAAATATGGAAATTGTAAAATTCCCCCACCCCTTCTTTTTTTCCTACCCAATTCTAGAATAAGATAACTCTTCCTTCCTTCCTACCTTCCTTCCTTCCTTCCTTCCTTCCTTCCTTCCTTCCTTCCTTCCTTCCTTCCACCCTCCCTCCCTCCCTCCCTCTTTCTTTCTTTCTTTCTTTCTTTCTTTCTTTCTTTCTTTCTTTCTTTCTTTCTTTCTTTCTTTCTTTCTTTCTTTCTTTCTCTTTCTTTCTTTCTCTTTCTCCCTCTCTCCCTCCCTTCCTCCCTCCCTCCTTCCCTCCCTCCTTCCCTCCCTCCCTTCTTACTTTCTTTCTTGTCTAACTTTCACTAAGCTTTTCTATATATTTTGTAGTAAGAGAATGTGGAGATGTTCTTGTTCAAAATATTACCTCCGTTACATTTTTTTCAATTACAATTGACATTCAATATTATTTTATACTAGAGGCCTGGTGCACAAAAATTTGTGCACTGGGGGGTGGGGGGAAGGCGGGTCCCCCAGCCAGGCCTGTGCCCTCTCCCAGTCTGGGACCCCTCAGGAGATAATGACCTGCTGGCTTAGGCCTGCTCCCAGGTGGCAGAGGGCACGCTCAATCCCTAGGTGCAGCCCCTGGTCAGGCTCAGATCCTATGGGGATTGCTCCGCCCAGGCCAGCCGGCAACCATAGCCCCAGTGGGGTACGGGGTTGCTGCCTGGCCTGCGCCCAGGCCCTCCCACCCTCCGACGCTATGGGGATCCTGGGCGGAGGCCAGCCGACAACCCCGGCCCCTGGGGTTGCCTGGCCTGCGCCCGGGCCCTCCCGCCCTCCGATCGCCATGGCCTGCGCCCCAGCCCTCACGCCTTCGATCGCCACCATTGCTCGGCACAGGCCAGCCGGCAACCCCAGCCCCGGGGTAGGGTTTGCTGCCCGGCTTTCCAATGGCGATCACCTGCTGGGGGGTGGGGAAAGGCGGCCTTTGCCCACCCCCTAGCTCTTGCCTGCCGCCTGGGTTGCCGATCAGCATTCTTCAGTCCTTCCCCTTTCGCCTTCCATCATTGGGCATATGCAAATTAGCCACCATCTTTGTTGGTGGTTAACTGCCATCTTAGTTGGCAGTTGATTTGCATAAGGATATGCTGATTAGCCAATGGGAAGGGTAGCGGTCGTACACTAATTACCATTTTTCTCTTTTATTAGTGTAGACTAGAGGCCTGGTGCACAAAATTTGTGCACGAGGGTGTCCCTCAGCCCGGCCTGCACCCTCTCTAATCTGGGACCCCTTGGGGGATGTCTGACTGCAGGTTTAGGCCCAATCCCTGCCTGCCTGCCTAATTGCCCCTAACAGCTTCTGCTTGCCAGCCTGATCACCCCCTAACTGCTCCCCTGTTGGCCTGATTGCCCTCAGCTGCCCTCCCCTGCTGGCCTGTTCACCCACAACTGCCCTCCCCTACCAGCCTGATCCTATAACTGCCCTCCCCTGCCGGCCTGATTGCCCACTACTGCCCTCCCCTGCCATGACCTGCCTCTTCTGCCAGGACCCACCTCCTCCATGCCGCACGGAGCTGTGGGACCCCCAGGCCTCACTGCATGAAGTGGCCACCAGGCCCCACCTCCGCTATGTGTGTGGCTACCTTGTGGCAGTCATCTTGTGGTGGCCATCTTGTGATGACATCACGCATGAGGGCTTTTATTAGTATAGATTAGTTTGGCTGCACACCTGTATTACTTTTATGGCTAGAAAAACAGATCATCAAGAGTCCATATGTACACTTGACCACCCATTTGAGGAGAAATGTACAACAAATACTTTAAGCACTATATTTTGCAAAACAGAAAATAAGCATTGTTATCCTAGGGATATGAAATAGAGAGACAGCCTGGGATTTGGATTTAGACAATTCTAGATGCACATTCTACTTCTCTCCCTTATACCTATGTGATCCTGAGCAAATCAGGGAGCTCCTCTTAGCTTCGTTTTCCTCAGCTCGACAGTAAAGACAACATGGAGAGCTGAGACTGGAAGATATCAGGTATTTGCTAAGATGCAAATGACTAAGAGTTTAAAGCACTGGCTCTCAAAGTGTGGTCTGCAAACCTTGGGGATTTCCAAGACCCTTTCAAGAAGTTTGCAATCAAAACTGTTTTTATAATAATTCTAAGACACTATTTGTCTTTTTTACTATGTTGACATTTGCACTGAAGTACTGCCATCTTCCCAGTTTTTGTGTTTCTGTAGAAAAATAAAAAATAATAAATATCAAGAAGAGTTCTCTTCTGGAGATGCCTTTTTATTTCAAAATATATACGTGTAGTGTTTTTATACTTTCATTTAAAGTTTTGTGATATCAAGACTTAATATTAATATCAACTTAATTGAAAGTTTGAGATCTTGCTTTTAGATCAAGTGACAAACTGCCACTATTAGACTCTTTCTTCTTTCTCTAAGATCACTGAATTCTTGAGTCTCCAAATACCTAAAATAGTTAATTTTTTATTGTGCAAGAGAGAGACAGAGAGAGAGAGAGAGAGAGAGACTATTTTTAGATTCAGAAGAATCTGAAATTGGGCCAGGTTGAAAGTTAAACTAATAGATGTAATGTTTATGAGCAGTGTTTAACTTCCTGTCTTTCCCTGGAAAGAGTGTAAGCTAGAAAAAAAGAGCATTTAAAAAGTAATGTTTATGAATAGTTCATAATAACATGGGAATGTGCTTTATGTTTTAATGACAAGTGAAAACAGCTGGATAAAAAATTATGCTGGTAAAATAATCACAACTCTGTCAAACAAATGTATAAAAACTATACTTAGAAAAGGTTTAAAAAAATACAGATCGAAATGTGAACAATGGTTGCCTTTAGATGGTGACATTTTGAACAATTCCTTTTTTTTCTTACTGCTTTTCTCCCTTAAATACATTAAGGGGACAAATATAATACTTTCAACAATAAAGAATTATAAAAAAAACAACAAAACATTAGTTCTGCCACCAGCACAAAGTCAGAGGAACCACTGTTTTATCTCCCCATGCCTTAGAGGTCACGCACATAATACACCCACAAAAATCATACTAAAAACACAAGAGTATCTTTCTCATTTTCTTTTCCTGGCTCTTAGCACTAACCCAGTGCAACTCCTCTCCCTAAACTTCCGTTCTCATGACTAACATTGTCAAGCCCCAGGGAAATGCTTTTCCACATCTCTTGCCCCAGAAAGGCCACTGTGTTGGAATGCTGTAATGCTGGTGGCAACATCAAAGATGAACACCGCTTCAGGGTATGGAGAGGATTCCGAGTGGCAAAGTGTTCAGATAGGAAAAAAGACTTTTATCAAATCTTTTCTCATAGAAATTATGAATGCAACAGATGCTTGCATAGCAAAGAATCATTTTGCAATACAGCTAGGCATTCACTCTCTTGCTTTTGTTCCTCTCCCAATTTGTGGTTCCAAGGTACCTAGGAATTAGCATGGTATGTGCAGCCATTGTATGTGGTGACTGAGTTAGTATTTCTAACACGGCCTCTAAGGATCCCCACCTCCTTGTATGTGTGCCCTTGTGTCATCATCTCCCTGTGAGTGTGAGCTAGACTTGGTGAGTTGTTTCTGGTGCGTGGAATACAGCAAAAGTAATGGGCTGTTAATTTCATGATGGGATTTTAAGACCATGACTTCCTTCTGGCTAGCAGATTTTCTCTATTGCTTTCTTGGCTCACATGCTCTGATGAAACAAGCTGCTATTGTTGAAGAGGCCCATGTGACAAAGAACGGAGAGTGGCTACGGCCAACAGCCAGTGAGGAACTAAGGCCCTCAGTCGAACAACTGCAAAGAACGGAATCCTGCCAACCACGGAGTGAACTTGAAAGCACATTCTTCCCCGGTCATGCCACAGCTGGCGTGGCCCACACCTTGCTTGCAGCCTTGTCAGAGACTGGGAGGCAGAGGGCCCAACCATATCATGCCCAGATTCCTAAAAATTGTAAGATAATAATGTTGTTTTTTAAAACCACTAAGAGATGGGTAGTTTGTTATACAAAATATGTCACTAATCCAGTGGCTGAGAAATATTTTGCAATTTTAAATGTATATATTACTCTTAAATGTATAAAATATAGGCCTAAATATAAAAATATATTTTATTTATCATAAAAATGTGATTAGTGATGTTGAGCATCTGTTCATGTACTTATTGGCCAGCTGTATATATTCTTTGGAGAAATGTCTATTCAAGTCCATTACCCATCTTTAATTGGGTTGTTATCTTTTTGTTCTTTTTTTAAAAAATATATTTTATTGATTTTTTACAGAGAAGAAGGGAGAGAGATAGAGAGTTAGAAACATCGATGAGAGAGAAACATCGATCAGCTGCCGCCTGCACATCTCCTACTGGGGATGTGTCCGCAACCCAGGTACATGCCCTTGACCGGAATCGAACCTGGGACCTTTCAGTCCGCAGGCCGACGCTCTATCCACTGAGCCATACTGGTTTCGGCATCTTTTTGTTCTTGATCTGTAAGTTCTTTATATATTCTGAATACTAGACTCTTTTCAGATATATATTTACAAATATGTTTTCCCATTCTGTGGATTGTTTTTTCACTTTCTCCACAGTTTCTTTTAATACATAAAAAGTTTTTAATTTTGATGAAGTCCAATTTATCTATGTTTTTATTTCTGCTGGTGTTCTCGGTGTCATATCTGAGAAGCCATGGCCAAGTTCAGGTTATGGAGATTTAATTGTATGGTTTCTTCTAAGATTTATCATTTTAACTTTATATTTAAATCTTTGACCCACTTTTAGTAAATTTTTGAATATGGTATGAAGTAGGAATCCAACTTTATTCTTTTGCATGTTGAAGAGACTATTCTTTTGCTATTGAATGGCCTTGGTTGCCATGCACTGCTTTTTAAAAAAAAATATATTTTATTGATTTTTTTACAGAGAGGAAGGGGAAGGGATAGAGAGTTAGAAACATCGATGAGAGAGAAACATTGATCAGCTGCCTCCTGCACACCCCCTACTGGGGATGTGCCCGCAGCCAAGGTACATGCCCTTGACTGGAATCGAATCTGGGACCCTTCAGTCCGAAGGCCAACGCTGTATCTACTGAGCCAAATTGGTCTGGGCTGCACTACTTTTTTCTCCATTTTTTTTTTTTTTTATTGTGGTAAAATACTTATAACATAAAATTTACTATTGTAACCATTTTAAGTGTACAGTTTAGTAGCATTAAGTACATTCATACTGTTGTGCAACAATTACCACCATCCATCTCCAGAACTTATTTCATCTAACAACAATAAAACTCTATACCCATTAAATAATAATTCCCCATTCCCCTCAGCCCCTGTGCATGTGACTATTCTAGGTACTTCATGTAAGTGGAATCAGATAGTATTTGTCTTTTTGTGACTCACTAATATCACCGAGGATAATGTCCTGAAGATTCACCCCTGATGTAGCATGTGTCAGAATTTTTTATTTTTTAAAGGCTGAATAATATTCTATTGTATCTACATACCATATTTTTCATATCTTTTCATCTGGTGATGACACTTGGGCTGCTTCTACCTTTTAGCTATTGTGAGTAATGCTGCTATGACATGCGTGTACAGCATGCACTGTTTTTTGTGTTTTTTGTGTTTTTGTTTTTTTTTTTTTTCGGGAGAAGAAGTTTTCCCAGAAGCTCCGCAGTAGATTTCCTCTTACATCTTATTACCTGGAATTATGTCACATGTTCATGCCTAAACTAAGAAAGTGGGCCACAGCCCTGGCTGGGTAGCTCAGTTAGTTAGAGCACTGTTCCCATATGCCAAGGTTGTGGGTTCTATTCCTAGTTAGGGCACATACAAGAATCAACCAATGAATGCATGAATTGATGGTGTAACGCCCTGGACGCAAGCCGCTGTCACAAAGAACCAAGAGACGCTTCTCATGCAAATAGCAAAGGGTTTATTGCTTCCAACATGCTGGGGCTCACAGCTTACTCTGAACACAGAGAAGCGGCTGCAAGCCCCGATCAAGAGTTTAAGCACAGGTTATATACTTTTCAGCAAAAGGGGGAAGTAACCTGGGGTCATTCTACTGGAGATTTGGCGCTGTGTCAACATACCTATCTGCTTTCGGTGGGGAGGGAATGTAGTTTGGAATTTTTCACTAATGATCTGGCTTTCTAAGTGAGTTAATGCCTGTCTGGTTTTTTTATCAGGCGTTTGTCCTTCAGTTCCCTCCCGGGCTGCAGCCATCTCCCGTAACCTCCCTGGCTGCAGCTGTCTCCCATAAAAGTTGTTTGTTCTGTCTGCCCCTTCTGACCTTCCTGATTATATTGGCGCCTCTCAATGGAACAATAAATAGTTGTTTCTCTCTCTCTCTTGCTCTCTCAAATCAATAAAATTTTAAAAATTATTTTTTTAAAAAGAAAGAAAGTACGCCACAATGTTTGATTTAGAGTCTAAACTTAAGGCAAATGATAATCTATGCGATGTAGGGTTTGGGGAAAATATTCCTCCCCTGAAGCTCTTGGCTTTGAGGAGGGTGCCTTCCATTTTAAGGGAAGAATGTGAGTGTTGTAAGCAAGTCAGTTACACTCTCAGCTGTCAAGATGAGTGAAAACTACACACACAGGTTAGGGTAAACCACGGAGTTACATAGGATTTCTTTTTTGAAACCTTGAGGCCAGTGATACTATCTCACATTCCTGTCTTCCTTCATCACCATCTTTCTTTTTGTGTTCTCTCTTGTGCTTCCTTTCCCATGACCCAATCTCCCTTCAAATATTTCAGTTCCTTCTCTGATGCTCTTATTCGCTCCATCCTGATTCTTCTCACAGAATTCTTGCTCCACTTCTTGGTCTTAAGGAATACTGACTCTTCTCTGAAGATTCTGTCCCCCTGCAACTTTCTTGAATTTATGCTTTTTTGTCTTTTTGGTTTCATTTATTCATGAACACCACATCCACAGTCCACAGATGAGTTCAGCTCTCTCCTCATTATTTAGTGCTATATAATTCAGTAGTGCTTTGCTTTAATGTAAAAATCTGTTCCTTAAAGGATTTCATGACATTTGCATATATCATTCTCCACCCCACCTCATCTCTGTCACATTTTGGCTGGATGGTTACTAGCTCAGATTCCCACCCACCTGGTTCACAATCTTACCCTTGCCCATTGTTTCAACTGTCATCTAAAACTGATGACTCTCCACGCTAAAAGCTCAGCTCAAATCTTCCTTTTAAACTCCAAATCTAATTGCCTCCTGGGCATAGCTATCTGTCATCTCCAAAGCTCTCCTAACTTAATGCGTGGAAAGTTGAAAAACAGAAACCTGGGAGTCTCCCTTGGTTCCTTCTCTCCCTCATATCTCTTTTTGATTCTATTATCCTAATATCTCTAACCATTTTTTTTTTGCTTTTTCCTTATCACTATTCAGATATTCCTTAAAAAAACACACCACAACCTGAAATATGAAATAATCTTCCAACTGGTCTTTGCAGTCTAAGCCATTCTCCATAATATTGCAACCAGCAACCAAAAATGCAATCTAATTATATCGTTCCCATTCCCTAAATGGTTCCCTTTATAATCAGGTTAAAGTCCATGATTTTTATCATAGTATACAAGGCCCCTTTTTGAAGTAGCCTTAGTCTGTCTTTCCAGCCTTATATCATACCACTCCCCCATTCTCATGCTCCAGTTATAATGAATTTATGGGCTATCCTAAACTGGTTGAACTTCCTTCTTCTGAAGCTAGTTAATAATTATTTTTGTCATTTTAGTGATCGCAGGATTTCTTCCTCTAGGATCCCTCAATTTGAGGGAAACTGACACTCCCTTTTCTCGTATTACCAGTCCATACCTCTATCATAACACTATATTGGGGGACCATACCTATATTATCTAAGTTCTTTTCAGATTTCCAGGTTTTAGCACAGTGTTTAATAATACTAGCTGTGAATAGATACCGTACTACATTTCAAGGCTAAGACTTATTTTGTAGCACTTGTGAAGTGTGACTGAAAGGAAAAGGAGGATAGAATAATATTGCATTTAGGAGGGAAGCTGAGTTCACTGAAGATGCTTTCAAAATTATGGGAATCCTGTGAATGTTTGTAGGCTGAGGTAAAGGGGGCAGTGGAGAGAGAGAGAGGTTGAATATATAGGAGAGGTGATAGAAATAAGGTCACTTGGAAAGGAGAAAAGGTTTCACCACATTTTGCCTAAAATAATTTTATAGTCCTTTAAAGTCTACAAGGTATTCACCTCATCAATTTATCTTCAAAATAATATCCTTAATCAGGCATTCATTGTACACATTTACTTATTAAACAGAACCTTCATCTTTCCCTAGGTCCCGGAGGAAGATGGATAAGCAGTATACTAGGTAGGGCCCTGGCCAGATAGCTCAGTTGATTAGAGCAGCATCCCCTATGCCAAGGTTGTGGGTTCAATCTCTGGTCAGGGACATACAATAATCAACCAATGAATGTATAAATAAGTGGAACAACAAATTGATGTCTCTCTCTCTCTCTCTCTCTTTCTCTCATCAATAAATAAAAAATGTAAAAAAGAAGTATACTAGGTAGAAGATAAAGATGAAAATTTACTAACAAAAATGTGGAGCTCTATCATAATCAATATGTTACTAGAGTGGCTAGTATGGTCTCACAGTACAGGCATGGGATATGACGACATTTTAGAAAGGGCTTGACACTTAAGATAAAAGTGTTAAATATACATATGTGTTACCGGAAAGGGGACCTGGCCCTTAGCAGGTCTGCCTCAGATTGGCCTGTAGTGTGTGGGTTCTTGACTTCTTGCAGGAAGGATTTGTGGGTTCTTGCCTTTGTGCAGGAAAGATTTCCCAATGCAAGTCCAGGTGACTTTGAGAGTATGTTTATTAAAGCTAGGGACAATGAAGCCCTAGCTGGTTTGGCTCAGTGGATAGAGCATCGGCCTGCGGACTCAAGGGTCCCAGGTTCGATTCTGGTCAAGGGCATGTACCTTGGTTGCGGGCACATCCCCAGTAGGGGGAGTGCAGGAGACAGCTGATCAATGTTTCTTTCTCATCGATGTTTCTAACTCTCTATCCCTCTCCCTTCCTCTCTGTAAAAATTCAATAAAAAAGCTAAGGACAATGAAACAAGGAAGGATCTAGGATAAAAGAAGCAACAGGAGAGAACCCAGGAGGGGCTGCTTTGGCTCACTGAGAAGTCAGAGAAAAGGGGGTTCAGGGGACTAACTAGGGACAAGCTGCAGCTGCCTATTGCTCCCTTGCTTTCAAGTCTAGGAGATGCATGCCTGTGCGGGAAGAAGGGTTGGGGGAAGGAATGGAGGGAGAGTGGGCTGGGTCCTTTATTTTGAGGGTTTTTAGAGGCTAGGAGTTTAGGGGAGGTCTGAGGAGATATCTCAGTGGAATAGTCATCAGCTTCAAGGTGTGCCCTTTCAGAGTGCTAGGGGAAGGCTCATTAGTAATTGTGGCTGGTCCTGGCGTGGCCTACCAGGTTTTGCTGCTTTTCTGGGTCTGGAGCTGAAATATAATTGAGGCCTAGATATTATCTCTAGGAAGGTAAGGTCAGGGGCCTAAACCTCATGACCAGTCATATGCCAGAGGAGGAAAGGCCACCCTGAGGGCTAAGTCCTGCACCAGTTTTGCCTGTGGCTAAGCATCAGGGTTTTTCTAGCCTTATAACCTTCTGTATCTGCCAGTTTGTTCAGCTATTTGTCTCAGTTTCCCCATTTCATTTGCCAAGGAATTTTTCTAGCTTCTTATTGTCCTGCCTCATATACTAATATATATCTATCTCTACCTCTATCATCTCTATCTCTATCTCTCTCTCTCTCTCTCTCTCTCTATCTCTCTATCTCTATCTCTATCCTACATAATAAAAGGCCAGAGGCATCACAACCTAAACGACCAGTGACCAGACCACCACGGCCCCTCGTGGGCTGGCCCCACCTCTAAGCAAGCGGTTAGGGGCAATCAGTCAGGCAGGTAGAGTGGTTAGAGGAGATCAGATAGGCAGACAGCCTCTCGCCAGGCTGGCCCCACCCCCAAGAAAGCAGTTAGGGACAATCAGGCAGGCAGGCAAGTGGTTGGAAGTGATCAGGTAGGGAGGTGAGCAGTTAGGGGTGATCAGGTAGGCAGACGGCCCCTTGCAGGGCTGGCCCCACCCCCCAGCAAAGAAAGAGGGAGGCCCAGGCCAGCCAAGCCATCACAACCCAGCCTGTCGCCTGCAGAGGGAGGCCACCGGTGGCAGGGGAGCGGGGGCAGCACTGCACAGATGGCAAGCAGTGGCAGCGGCGGGTGTGGGGTCAGCTGCCTGCAGCCGGGGGAAGGAAAGCCCCAATAGGCCCTGATCTCAGGCCAGGCTAGGGACTCTACCTGAGGGGTCCCAGATTGTGAGAGGGTGTAGGCCGGGCTGAGGGACGCCCCCCCCCAGTACACAAATTTTTGTGCACTGAGCCTCTAGTCTCTCTCTCTCTCTCTCTCTCTCTCTGCATATATATATATATATGCAGCAGTAAATTGCTGTCTTTCATTATTTTTGAATGTCTGATTAATCAAATATTCTGGTTTTAATAGCTATTTTATTATATAATCTGAATTATTAATTTAAAAATAATTGCTTATGTTAAAACTACATAGCATGGATGAGAAGGGAGTTTCAGGGTCTCAGACATCACTGTGAACTCCCACAAACACTTAGGGAGTGCCAGTCACTCTGTACAAAGAACTGTGCTTAGAGCTGAGAGAGACACAGATGTTTAAGATGTGGCTCCTGCCTTTTAGAAGGTGGATGGGCTATCATGGAGTTCCAATTAACCAAATGCATCTGTGATTATTAAAAGGTGATATTACACATGTTACTTTCTATTTTCCATTCTGATAAAGCCCTTATATTCTTTTCATTTCCCTTTAAGTATTTCCTAATTATCAAAACTACCTGTGCTTCAGAAACAGACTGCAGTGCCTAGGCAGAGTGCTTTGCCCCTAGCAGGTATATTTGTTGAACTGAAATGAGTATCTTGTCCAATTTTAACTCTTGTATGGTTGGGAATCGGCTGACTTGGAAATTCAAAGATACATTTAGAGGAGAGAATATTGCTAAGCACTGCAGCTGCAAAAATCTCCTTTAAAAACCTAAATTCTGTTACATAAATTATGTATTCTTTAAACTCTCTTCCACATTCATTTACCCAATTGATCACTGAAACTGCTCTAGAAATATGTGTATCAAATATTTAGCATATTTTTAAAGCTTCCTTAATAACACCCCTAATAAGTGGATGCAATTATGTATTTATTTACTATGAACACCTATGAATAGTGGAGAACCTAATTATAGCTGATCATTACTTCTGTATCATTCCAAAGGAAATGTTTTCTCTCTGTGTGTTATTGTTTTGGTGCATGAGTATGGAAAGCAGCAGATTGTTTTCCATGATCATAGATTTTAAATATTTACTTGCTAGTGCTGCATAATTTAGCACACTGGCGTTGGAAGGCAGTTTGTATGGTAGCTGATGCCATGTCAGTGTTACAGAATATAATTTGCCTCTGTGACTTCTCCAAGAAGTTGTAAAAATGGAAACTATTCTAGTCAGTTTTAACCAATTAAAATTTGTTTTGCTATAAATCCATAGAAAACCAATGTTTGTTGTATACACCCACGTTTATTTTGTATAACTACCATGTAGTTTATTTTGAGAATTCAAGCATTGCTTCTCATGGTCTGTTAATGCACACTATCAAAAATAAAATAAATTCATTCCTGTAATCCTAGTCTTAATGAAAGTAACAAAAAGGTATCCACACAGCTTGTTAATGTGTGTTATCTGTTCTAAGAAATCAAAACAGAGTTCTGTGTTTTAAGATATGGAACTGTGACTGGATGGGGTCTGGGCCTGGGGCTGCTCTGCTTGGGGCCCCCTGTTAGTGTTCCTGACTTTGTGTGGAAAAGACTTCACAAAATGAGTCCACATGGCTTTTGAGAGTATGTTTCTTAAAGCTGAGGACAGTGAAACAAAGGGAAGTCTTAAGGTAGGAGAAGCAACGGGAGAGGAAGAGAAAAAGTCAGAGAAAGGGGGCCTTGGAGACAGGCTCAGGGGGTTAGCCTAGGTTGACCTGCCATTGCCCACTGCTCCCTAGTTGCAAGTCTTGTAAGGTACCTTAGAGTTTAGGAGTGAAACAGCAAAGATACAAGGCCTGGGCATGCTCTTGGGAGAGCTCGCTGTGGCGCCAGCTTCTTGGAGCTTTCTTTATCTTTCTTTGGCTGGTTGGAATCTTAGGAGAGCTCAGGGGAGGGTCTTAACAGAATATTCATTCGCTTTTCAGGTGTCTATTTCAATATGTTAATTCATCAAAATGTGTGCGTAAAGGGGCCAGGGTTATTTTCTGGTTAGTTTTATTTTTAAAGAACGTGATCGAAGGGGGATTGGGACTAAGGCTAGTCTGCCCCGGGGAAGATAAACCTTGTGATTTATTAGCTAGCTGTAAATTGCTCAAATCATTTGGCATTGTCTAATTATTTTGTCTCAGTTTCTCTTATCCCACTTGTCAAGGAACTTCCATAGCTTCTTACTATCCTGTCTCAGAACCACAGGCTATCTAATCAGGCAAGAAAACCGGAATCTTGTTTGCTCACTCTAATAAATGTTCCATTTGTGATTTTGCTCCATTCTTTGAGTGATTAATTACTTGGCTTCCCTACTACATAACAGAAAATAAATATTCTAGTTACCTGTTTTAGTGAGAATAATAATAAAAAAATAAGACAGTTCATATCACTTAACACATTAAAAATGGAAAAACATTTCAAATTTAATTTTGAACTTTTAAACTCTGCATTCTGAAAGGTTTTCTTTCCCATGTGGTTTCATAGTCATGTAATACAGCTTGTTACTTTTTTTTTTTTTTTTTTACTTCTAACCGTTATTACAACTTTCCATGCAATTCAGGAGCATCTCTGGTAGTCCTTGTTCCAACACAAACTTGCATTACTGCAACATGACATAGGATTACACTCTGCAGTAATTTAGGATTTCTCTCAACACCCCTTATGAGTGAAGATAAAAATTTTCATTTCATAAAAAGCCTTTGCAGATTGTCATTTTTCAATCCTTGAAAATAATCTGAATGTGGAAAACGAGTGCATACATTTCTTAACATTGTTAAAAGTATTTACCTATAGTCTCAACTGTAGCTTCGTTTAGGAGGGAATACGGCTATTTTTACCAAAGCGGGGCTTGGTAGGAAGTACTCTGAAATTGCCTTTGGGATGGGGGTGGGTGGTGTGTGTGTGTGTGTGTGGGGGGGGGGGGGTGGTGGGGGGGTGGGTGGTGTGTGTGTGTGTGTGTGTGTGTGTGTGTGTGTGTGTGTGTGTGTGTGTGTGTGTGTGTGTAGAATGAGGGGCGCAGTGCATACTGGATCTTGTAGTTCCTGCAACCAGACAGGGCGTGGTGTTGCATGGCATGCTGGGAGTTGAAGTCCAATCGTTCAACCGGAACTCACGGCAGGCAGAATGTGGTTTGTCTATTAGAGACACCGCTTACAGATGGATACTTTCCCTTGGTCCTGCGCTTGCGGTGTGGTGACTTCAGGGAATGGGGAGGCGGACAAAGGGATGGATGAAGTTAGCGGAGCAGGAGTTCGTAGGCGGCTGTTACCGCTGCCGCCAATTGAAGGAAGTCGGTACCCCGGAAGTGGCTGATCTATTGGGTTTGAAAGGGAGGCCGTTCCTCTTACTACGGTGGCCGGGGGACTGGAGGTGCCTGTGCGCGGTGCTGAGGTCGGAGCGGCTGCTGGCGGGCTGTTTCTGTGGCGGCTTACGCTAGAGCTGGAACGTTTCCCGGGTCGGTGGCTCCTGCACATTTTGTACACTTCTCCACTGCTGATTCGCTGAGGGATTCGACCTGAGGCGAAGGGAGTCCGGAACAGGTGGGGAGTTACTGTCCGGGTTCCCGATCCTTGGGGGGCCCTGCCCGCAGTGGAGACCCTGTGCCCAACAGTTGGGGCTTTGAGGGTTTTGGCTCCGCCCTCATGTCTCCTTTCTAGTGTCATTTGTCTTCTGACTTCTTGCCCTTGCTGGCACTCGGAGCTAACAAACCTTAGTAAGCCGTCCCGTGCCCTCTCTCCTTGTGTCTTTCCTGAGCTGTTCCAGGCACGACCTCTGGTCCCCGGCGCTATCGCATCCATTTAATTCCTCCCCCGTTTCTCCCCGTGGAAGAAGGTACAAGAAAGGGGGGGAAAATCAGCAACAACAACAAAAAACCCACCCCCAAATCGGATTCCTGAGATCGCAATCTTCTCATTCCTAAATCTTTCCCCCAGATTTGGCCTTTGTTACTGCTTCAGACCTGAACATACTCCTCTGAATATCTTAATGCTTTTGCATCCAGGCAAACTTTCAGTGGCTTGATTGGGTTCTCGCTTCACCCTCCGCTCTTCTACCTCCATCCACATGTGAGGGCTTTTAGGTTGGAGAATAGATATTTATGATGACTAATGAATGAGAAGGATGTCAGTGGTCACTCAGCATGTCTTCTGCTTATTGAGTTTCTATTTCTTAAGCTTTCTTTGGCTTACATTTTTGTTTTGTATTGATTATTTTCCCATAGGGAGTTCATTGCTACCCTGTAAGTTAGAGGAGAATACGTGACTGTACATCTCTTTATATCTGAATTCGGTATTTAGATGGGATTTTTTTTCCCTACCTGCAACGTATGCCCCTTTTGGAATTTTTGCAATGATTTTATGTCAATTAATAGAAGATAGACTCAAGGGAATACTCTTTCCTCCTTGGTTGCTAGTGCTTTTGTAATTAGATTATGAATCATTGAAAGTACCCAGAGGGATTGGAAAAGCTTTGAAAGGCAAAGACTGTGTATGGTCCAATTTACACATTAATACAGCTTCCTTCCCTGAATAAGGAAGAGTTTATAATTAATTCAATAATCTGATGCTATGTTGAATTAATTATCAGTTCATTCACTGTAAAGTTTTTGAGAACAGTTTAAAGTTAAAAAGTAGCCAGTATATGAAATTGTATGACTTAGTAAAAAGTTAAAAAAAATTGATGTTCTTTTCCTGTAAAATGAATGCAAATATATTGAAAAATTTATTTGTTGTAATTGTTTATGAGGTAGTTCTTTATATTTTGACAGATCTGGTAAAACAGCACTGTATACTATTCGCTGATGTAGACAGAAATTATTGTCGATCTGACTTTTTGGGTACCATGTAACCCAAATGAGTTTGCAGCTTTTCTATTCTAACTAGAGGCCCAGTGCATGAATTCGTGCACAGGTGGGGTCCGGCTGGCCTGGCCCCAATTGGGCGGATTGGGGCTGGGCCTGTTGGGAGGAGGAGACGGTGGGAGGTTGGCCGGCCGACCCGCCGCTGATTGGGGCGATCAGGGCTGGGCCGGTGGGGGAGAGGGGCCATGGGTGATTGGCTGGTGGGCCCCACCCCGATTGATGTGTGTGTGGGGGGCTGATCGGGGGCGGAGCTGCCTGGGGGGAGGAGCCGCAGGCCGATCAGGGTGGTGGGGGCCTATCAGGGGCAGGGTTGACGGGGGGGGGAGGGGCCGCAGGCAGTTGGCCGCCTGATCCCACCCCCGATTGGGCCCGTTTGCTGGCCGCAGAGGGCGTCATAGCAACTGGTCGTTCTGGTCATTGGCTTTTTATATATATAGGTTATTGCACTATAGAAATTATAATAAAGTTATCATTTTTCTTTAAGCAGTCAAATGTAATCTTTATGTGTCAATAAAATATAAATGTTAATACTTGTACCCTGTCAAATTGAAATTATTTCTAATTAATCAGAAATGGTTTCAGCCATACTATTTGTGGCTAAATGTAAATATTTCAAAATTCACTCATGGAATTCTTTATTGGGTAGCTGATAAGAGGCTCAATATTAAGTAAAGTTTTTATATTTTTCCTGAGACTGTATTCATTTCATGGGCATTTATTGAATACTTTTTACCACTAACCCCAAATCATCAAAACATTAATTGAGAGTGTTGCTCTTGTCCTCAGGTTTGTACTAGATGCTATTAAAGCATTATTTCATTTAATCATTTTAATTCATTGAGCTATTGAACATTATTTACATTTAGCAGAGGAAGAATCTAAAACTCAAAGAGTTTAAGTTATTTAGTCTAGTTCTTTTCTTTCCCAACTGTAAAGATTGGCTTACACAGTTGCAAAAATTTATTTTTTACCCTAAAATATGTAAAGAGCATTAATTCAATAAATATTTGCTGCAGAGCTATTATGTACCAGATACTCTCCCAGGTTCTGGAAATAACAGTAAGCAAAACAGATGAAAGCCCTGCTCATAGGGAGCTTACACTCTAACAGAATGTATGAAATGTAAACCTTGCCTTCAAGAAGCAGAGAATATAGCCAATACACATTAGATTGTATGTGTTTTAGAATGTTAAAGTTGAAAAGAGATTAACTAGGGGAAATTTCATGAAATATATGAGATTTGATTTATAACTTAAACAGCAAGTAGGGATTTAGTAGGTAGAAATTGGGAGGAAAGTAATTCTAGCTTGAGGCATAAAATGAACAAAATTCTGAATTGTAGGAGAGAGATTAGAAGAAGGGACAGGTAACTGGACTGCTTTGTATCTTCAGTTTCTTGTACATAGGTGCACAGGGTTGGTTGAATTTGAAACAATGTTTAAATGAATGAAGTTAGAACAAGAGTGCAGCTATGAGGCAATGAGGAATTAGATCTAGTGTTATTATAGTGGGAATGGAAGAAAGGAATGGATTTAACAGCTATTGGTGAAAGAACCAGTAGGCTCTGTTAATTATTGAATGTTTGTAGTACTGTGGTGGCCAAAGGAGAAAGGAGACTAGATTATTAGGCTTGAACTGATTTTCCTATTTCATCAAATTATGAGATTTTTTTTTTCTTTTTCCATTGATTTTTTAGAGAGAGTGGAAGGGAGGCAAGGAGGGGAAGAGAGAGAGAGAGAGAGAAACACGGATGTGAGAGAGACACATCGATTGGTTGCCTTGCACATGCACCCCGACCAGGGCCTTGGATAGAACCTGTAACCCAGTATTCTGCCCTTGACTGGGAATCGTACCTGCGACCCTTCGGTGCAAGGGCTGACACTCTATCCACTGAGCCACACTGGCCAGGGCCACAATATTTTTTTAAAAAATATGTTTTTATTGATTTTTAGAGAGAGAGGAAGGGAGAGTTAGAAACATCCATGAGAGCATGTGCCCTGACCGGGAATGGAACTGGCGACCCCTTGGTGCATGGGTCAGTGCTCAACCACAGACAGTCACACTGGCCAGGCTCAAGTCATGAGATTTTTAAAAAATTCCAAGATGCATCATTATTTTATGAGCCACTATGAAAAAAATATTGCCAATTAAACAAAGATTGCCAACTCTAAAATGTATTCAGTTTCAGAGTTAAAATGTAAAAATGTGTGATCTAGAAATGATGAAATAGGGTACTCCTTATGATGGTTAGTGAGCCTTATAACCATTTTATTTTTATTTTTTGAGGACTATTTATAAATTAATTTGTAATCTTTCACATGCATTCAATCATTTAGCATTTACTTATTAACTAAGCACTCTTCTAGTCCACAGTGATATAGTGGTCAGTAACTACAGTCTCTACCCTCATAGAACTTTTTGTGTAGCAGGGGGAGAGGCAGACATAAATCAAAGATTCCATCAAAGAAATTTAAAGTTGCAGCTATTGTAAGTGCTATGAAAAAGCACTTGATGTAATACAGAAGAAAAACTGATTACGGAGGAGGTAAGAGTGTAGATGGGAGAGGCCAGATGACAGATGGTGATAATATCTTGGACAAAGCGGTGATGCAGATAGATAGAAGTGGATGGATTTTAGAGCTATTTAGGAGGTAGACTGGGTGATGGATTGGATATGAGGAATGAGGGAGAGGAAGGTGCCATCGCCCACCACTAGCTTTTTGGCTTATGTAACTGGATGGATTGTAGTATAATCAGTTCACTGAGATAGAGAACATTGTAAGATGACCAGGTTTGGCAGGACATGCTTTGTTTGTTAATTTTTTAATGTGACATCAGTGTTCAAGGTTAATTTCTTATCCCCCCTCTTATGTCATTGTTTTATTTAAGTATGTTTAAGGAATAGTGTAGCTGAAATAAGTTTTTTTTTTTCCCTTGAGTGAGCAGGGATAAAGTTCTGGGTGAAAGCATTTGGAAATATGTTGGTATTTGTTTTGAATTTTTATGTAACATATTCAGCCATATATATGAATAGGTAACTGAGTAATGCAGTTATACATCATATTTATTTTCACTTAAGATTTGGCATTAAATTGGGCATCTGGTTAAACTTTAACTTTATTCAGTTGGTATATATGTTTTGAATTTCCTTTGAAATATCCCATTTGTGTAATTTTTGACAGATATTGAATCAATACAACCAGTTTATTTAATACATTTCATAGTAGAGCATATAGAGTTTGGCTCTGGAGTCAGACTGCCTGGATCAAAGGTGTGTTTTGCTATTTACTAGCAGTATGACCTTGCAGAAGTTATTTTGTTGTTTTAGTCCATTGTTGTTTTTTTAATGTATAAAATGAAGATAATAATAATACCTGCCTTATGAGCTGTTGTGAGGATTAAATGAGGTGATATATATATATATATATATATATATATATATATCTGTATATATATATATATATATGTATATATATATATATATGCATAAGTTAACAAAACTTCTGGTACAGAGTTTGTGTTTAATATTACTATTTTTATAGTGATATGGGGTCTCAGATTATCTGGACTTCTGTGACAACATTTTAATTTTAGAGTTCCTTATAGCTAGTAGATTTTAACTGAAAAAAATTGGGTTTGGAGAAAATGTTATATAAGATGCTTTGCTTCTTCACAGTCGTACTAGATGAGTCATCACATGTCATCTTTCACAGATTCTTATCAGAGGTTATGTTTAGCCTACAGCTATAATAGGAAATTAATGTTAGATTAGTTTGTAATTACCTATTATTACTTTATTTATTCATTTTTATTTTTAAAATATCTTTAAAAATTGGTTTCAGAGAGGAAAGGAGGAGATAGAAACATCAATGGTGAGAATTATCGATCAGCTGCCCCCTACTGGGGATTGAGCCTGTAACTCAGGCATGTGCCCCAGCTGAGAATCAAACCTGTGATCTTTTGGTGCACAGGATGATGCTCAAGCAACTGAGCCATGCTGGCCAGGGCAAGACATTGACATTTTTAGAGTCCAGGCCAGTTGTTTTGTAGAATGCTTCACAAAATGAATTTTTTTTTTTTTTTTTCACAAAATGAATTTGTCTAATTGTTTCCTCTCAGTTTCAGGTTAAGTAGCTTTTTTCAAGACTGTTAATTACATAGAAGATGTTGTAAACTTTCCATAGCATCACATCAGGAGTAATATAATGATAATTTGTCCCATTATTGTGATGTTAAATTTAATCACTTGAGCTAGCCAGATTTGTATGTTCAAACAATATCTTTTCCCTTTTATACTTAATAATTAATCTGCAGGGGTAGTGCTTTGAGATCATTGGATATTTTGTTTTCCAACAATTGTTTTTCTAGTTAGTGGTTTTTAGTAGCTGTTGATGATCGTTGCCTGAATCAAGCATTGCATTGGCGGTTTCCAAATAGTGATTTTCTTCTCTCAGTCCTCCTATGTTTGCTGGCTGTCTTCTCTAAAGAAGAGCTATTTCTCCTCTCTCCTTTTATTTTTGTATCACTAGATAGCTAAGGATTTTTTTAAAAAAATTTATCCAGTGTGTTATAACCTGTTATTCTTATTGATGATTAAATTATCTCAAAGTCGTTTAGTCTCTTCAAGCTGGTTTCTGTGACCTTTGTTTATGTCCACATTGGTGTTTGGGTGAATTCTTACCTTTTGTACAATAAGATATTCCTGGCTCACCTTGTATATTCCCTGCTTGAGACCGGGAATCAGCCATTTTACCATGGGGTCCTGGTTTATTTTAGTGGGAAATGGTACTTAGAAACCAAGGTTTGGGCATTGACTGTACAGTTAACCCTTGAACAATGCAGTAGTTAGGGGTGCTGATCCCTGTGCAGTTGAAAATGTGCATATAGTTTTTGACACCCCCAAAACTTAACCACTTAATAGCTTACTTTTGACTGGAAACCATACTGAAAACACAGTCAATCAGCAAATATATATATATATATATTTGTAAGAATATATATATTGTAAGAATATATGTATGTGTAAAGTATATACACATACACTTTATTCTTACAATAAAGTAAGCTAAAGAAAAAAATGTTATTAAGAAAACCATAATGAAGAGAAAGTACATTTACAAATATTTATTGAAAAACCTTCATGTACAAGTAGATCGACACAGTTCAAACCCGTGTTGTTCAAGGGCCAACTGTTCTCATGGCTACTGCAATATCACTATTTCTAGGCCCTGTCAATGGACACACACACGCACACATGCACACACGCATGCACGCACACACTGTTTTTTGAAGAAATGAGTTTATAGGATACCTTCAATTCAAATTCAAAACCATCGAGTTCATTTTCACCTTGTCTTAGTTCATATGGTATCTCCCTTTTTATACAGGGCGAATTCTGATTCTCAACCACATCATTATATTTACTCATTGAATCTGTCCTACAACAACACACACAAGTTAGTTTTGGAATTACTATATGATACACCCTCCAATAATAGATTTACCAAATAAAGATTTCTTTGCCATTTTATGTCCTTATTATATATCCCACTAAACATGTATAGTAAAAGTAGGTGTTTAAAGTTATTTGTATTATTTTTTTCTATGTGATTATGTTATCAATTTGAAACAGTCTTTGAGAATATTATGCTAAGCGAAATAAGTCAGAAAAAGCTAAGAACCATATGATTTCACTTATATGTGGGATATAAAATTGAAACTCATAGACGGACAACAGTATGGTGGTTACCAGAGGGAAGGGGTAGGGGATAGTATAGGACAGTGGTCAGCAAACTCATTAGTCAACAGAGCCAAATATCAGCAGTACAACGATTGAAATTTCTTTTGAGAGCCAAATTTTTTAAACTTAAACTATATAGGTAGGTACATTGTTATTAACTTAATTAGGGTACTCCTAAGGCTTAGGAAGAGCCACACTCAAGGGGACAAAGAGCCGCATGTGGCTCGAGAGCCACAGTTTGCCGACCAGCGGTATAGGATAAAGGTGGCCAAATACATGGTTATGGAAGATGTTTGACTGTGGGTGGTAAGCACACAATACAATATACAGATCATGTATCATAGAAATGTGCACTTGAAACCTATATCTTATTGGCCAGTGTTATCCCAATCTACACTAATAAAAGAGAAACATGGTAATTGGCGTACGACCGCTACCCTTCCCATTGGCTAATCAGTGAGTATATGCAAATTAACTGTCAGCCAAGATGGCGGCCGGCAGCCAGGCAGCTGGAAGCGAGCAGGGAGGCTTGCTTCCTCCAGGGACTGCAGACTGCAACGTTCCCCGCCTCACTTGCCGGACTCTCAACTGCAACTCTAAGCAACTATTACTATGTTGCAAATAAGAAGCTAAACAAAACCGGCTTTCAGTCAGCCCCGGACCGCAACATTGTATCCATGTTTTCAGCAGCGAGGCCTCAGAGCTAAAGCTGGCCCAGAATAAAAAAAAAAAAAAGAAAACAAGAAGCAGTTCGGAGCTTTTAGTCAACTGCCAGCGGGAAAACAGCCCTCAGCCCCTCTGCCAGCCTGGCCTGGCACCCCAGTGGGGACCCCCACCCTGATCCAGGACACCCTTCAGGGCAAACCAGCTGGCCCCTACCCATGCACCAGGCCTCTATTCTATATAGTAAAAGGGTAATATGCCTCCTGGCACTGGGATCAGCGTGACAGGGGGCAGCGCCCAAACCCCCTGATCAGCCCTGCTCTGTGCCTGATAGGGGGGAGCTCCCCAATCCCCTGATTGCCCTGCAGCTCTGTGTTTGACAGGGTGCAGCGCACCAACCCCCTGATCGGCCCTGCTCTGTGTGTGACAGGGTGCGGCGCCCCAACACTGCCCCCCCCACGGGCCCTGCTCTGTGCCTGATAGGGGGGAGCTCCCCAATCCCCCGATTGCCCTGCGGCTCTGTGTTTGACAGGGTGCAGCGCACCAAGCCCCTGATCGGCCCTGCTCTGTGTGTGACAGGGTGCGGGGCCCCAACCCCGCCCCCACGGGCCCTGCTCTGTGTGTGACAGGGTAGAGCCATAACCTCCCCATTGGCCCTGCCCTGAGTGTGACAGGGTGCAGCACCCCAACCCCCTGATCTTTCCTGCTCTGTGTGTGACAGGAGGTGGTGCCCCAGCTCCCCTACCGGCCCTACTCTGTGAGTGACAGGGGGGAGCTCCTCAACCCCCTGATGGGCCCTGCTCTGTGAGTGACAGGGGGCAGTGCCCCAACCCCCTGATCGGCCCTGCTCTGTGCGTGACAGGGGGTGGTGCCGCAACCTCCCCATCGACCCTGCCTTGAGTGTAACGGGGCGGTGCCCCAACGCCCCAATCAGTCTACCCTGAAAGTGACTGAGGGTGGCATTGCAACCTCCCTATCCGCCCTGCTCTGTGCATGACGGGGTGGCGCCCCAACTCCCCAATCGGCCCTGCTCTGAGCCTGACCAAGGGCTGCACTTAGGGATTGGGCCTGCCCTCTGCCACCTGGGAGCAGGCCTAAGCCAGCAGGTCGTTACCTCTCGAGGGGTCCCAGACTGTGAGAGGGCACAGGCCGGGCTAGGGGACGCCCCCCCCCCCCCCCCCCGAGTGCACAAATTTTTGTGCACCGGGCCTCTAGTACATTTAATAATAAAAATAAAATAAAATGTAGTTAAGTTCCTATGAAACTTTTTAATAGACTCTTTTTATAAAATCAGTTATCTGTAAAACTAAAGTAAACATATTTTAAAACTTCAACATAGTATATAGTTATGGGGAACTCCAGAACAGTTACATCAAATAGAGCATATGCAGTTTTTATCTTTGTAAGGCTTTAAATTTGTAGCTCTATTTTCAAATTAATAGAATTTTACTTAAAATTAGAAATTAGAAAAATTACATCAAACAATGCCATTTGAAAGCCAAAACAACTGTGATTGGGAACATTTTAAACAATGCTCTTCTTTTGACTGATGATACAATTCAAGCATTAATCTTTAACAATAGACATAATTGTTTGGGTTACTTTAACTCATTCCTAAGAAATATGGCTAGTGTTTTTCTGTATTCACACCCAGAATAAAAAGATTTATGTTATTTGTAAGTTCTTTGTATTTGAAGAATGCCAGTTGTGACTGTGTGTTACCCTGTAACATATTCACACATTTTTCATGTGTAAATATTTTCATTGGAAAAGGGAAACTATTTCTCTTACAAATCATAACACTTATTATTTCTATTGTAAGACATAACCATAAACAGTCTTGAGTTTTGATTAGTTATAAACATCTTGCTTATTAGTATGTAAGGTTAATGAGGACAGAAATTGGGTTTCATTGTTCATTGTATCTCTCATAGTACCTTACAGAAGTAACCACTAAATACTTTATGAATAAGTAAATTTGATGTTTTATATTTAAACTAGTGGCCTAGTGCACGAATACTTGCACCAGTGGGGTTCCTCAGCCTGGCCTGCAGGATTGGGCTGAAACCGGCTCTCTGACATCCCCTGAGGGGTCCTGGATTGTGAGAGGGCGCAGGCCAGGTTGAGGGACTCCACTGGTGCATGATCGAGGCAGGGGAGAGATGCGGGTGGTTGGCCAGCTGGGGAGGGACCGCGAAAGGGCTCCAGGGTGTGTCTGTTCCATGTTGCTCAGTCCTTATCAGCCAGACCCCAGCAGCAAGCTAACCTACCGGTCGGAGAGTCTGCCCCCTGGTGGTCAGTGCACATAATAGCGACTGGTCAACCGGTCGACTGTCTGCCCCCTGGTGGTCAGTGCACATCATAGCGAGCAGCTGAGCGGCCTTAGCATATCATTAGCACATTACGCTTTGATTGGTTGAACAGATACCGGACAACCGGACACTTGGCATATTAGGCTTTTATTATATAGGATGACTTGTAATTACTGGTCTCAATAATATGGATGTACCTTTTCCTCACCAAAAGTAATTAATTATTTTGTTGTTTAATTGATTTGACTCAGTATGTTACTTCTTATATGCAGACTGCATATTTAATAGTTTTCAAAGTTGCATTTTAAAATATGGAGGCTGCAAACATTCATAGTTACCTGGCACTCATCAGAGGTTACTAAGGTCCTGACATAATTAAATTTTGTTTATCAAACTGTAGTAAACAATGTTGTTCTTAGATGTAATGCTTAAGACAAGAAATGCTCACGATAGGTCAGATATCATTAAACATTATTACTGTAGTCTTTGAGCAAGTGGTTGAAGTAATTTCAACTCTTTATATGCCATTTAGGTTGGTTATGATGACGACTTTACGGTCTGTGAGCATATAATGCTCAGTGCTGCCCAAGTGCAGAATTTTGCTGGTTGGAACTTGACCCAAGTCATGTGTAAATAAGTGTCTGCTCAGTACTTAGTTTCTTCCTTAGATGTTTTTACCTTTTTAAAGAGAAGAACACATAAATAGTACATTTTATTGATGTCATCTTTATAAATTTGCTGTGCATTGAGTGTTTTTAACTGGAGGATGTGATCCTGAGGGGTCCTAACAATGTTTATAAGATATATCCTGGAGAACCAAGATGGCGGCGTAGGGAGCGGACCTGTGTGTGCTGCTCTCTCACAGCATCATTGAAACTATCAACTATGAAGTAAACAACCGCCACTCAGAACCATGGGGAAGTTGGCCCAGTGGGAGATCTACAACTGGAAGAAAAGAAAGAAGCGCAGTGAGACTGAGTGGGAGCTACGGAGGCACCAAAACCAGAGGTACGCAGTCACACGCCACGCGGGCTGCAAATGGATTCTCGGTTTTTTACGAACCCTCGAATCCTCTGGGCTTGCTCGGGGCGGGTCTCTGAGGCCCCAGATCCCACAGGGAGAGGCGGCCACGGCCTTGCAGTGGTCGGAGAACGAGGGAAGCTTTGACACGCGGCTGCTCGCCGGCACTGAGGGACAAGAAGTCCTGGTGTCCCGGGGAGGCGAGGGGCGCGGAGACGCCGCCATCGCTATTTCCTCCATGCTGGCGACTCCCTGTGACCCCGCCCTACCCTCAGGGCTGTGCCAGAGGCACAAGAGGGAATGACTGTGCTTTTACAAACTCTCAAATCCACTGAGCTGGTTCGGGCGGGTCTCTGAGGCCCCAGGCCCCAAGGCGAGAGACAGCACGGCCTTCCAGCGGTCAGGAAGCGAGGGAGGCTCTGGCGCTCGGCTGCTCGCCGGCACTGGGGGACGCAAAGTCCTGGTGTCCTGGATAGGCAAGGGGCCGCTGAGTCTCCGCCCCGGCATCTCCCTGTGACCCCGCCCTACGCAATTTACATTCCCATCTGAGCTGTGCCAGACTCACAAGTAGAAACGCCTTTTCTTCTGCAAACTTTCAAATCCACTGAGCTGGTTCAGGCGGGATCATGAGGCACCAGACCCTACGGGGAGAGGCAGCACGGCCTTGCAGCCATCAGAAAGCGAGGGAGACTCTGTTGCACAGCTGCTCGCCGGCACTGGGGGACACAAAGCCCTGGCAGAGATTCAAGGGGCCGCGGAGACTCAGCCAGTGCTATTTGCTCCGCCATGGCGACTCCCTGAGACTCAGCCCTAATCAATTTACATCCCCATCCAAGCTGTGCCAGGTGCACAAAAAGACCCACCTGCGCTTTTGCAGCCTATCCCAACAAATTGCAGACTTCAACTGCTCGCAGCCATGGGAGACACACTCAAGAAGCAGACCCAGGAGAACCAGGATGGCGGCATAAGGAAGAGACCTGTGCGTGCTACCTCACACAACAACATCGAAACTACCAAATATCAGACAAACACCTATCATACAGAACCATGGGAAAGTTGGCCCAGTGGAAGCTCTACAACTGGAAGGAGAGAAAGAACATTGAGACTGAGTAGGATGTGACACCAAGTACAGAGCCCAACCCAACAAACTGCAGATTTCAACTCCTCGCATAGAAAGAAGCGCATTGAGACTGAGTAGGATGTGCAGAGGCACCAAGTACAGAGCCCATCCCAGCAGGCTGCAGATTTCAGCTCCTTGCATCTGGGAGGGACGCAATCGGGGGGCAGAGTCGGGTCCGGGGCCGGCCAGGGCTGGGCCTGACTCGGCCGGCACTGTGGAACTGCTGTACCAGCAAGCGCACAAACATGCCCACTGGTCCCAGTCTCTTGTGGGGCGCTGGGGGACAGCAGACAGGCAGTCTGTGCACTTGGTGGAGGGCAGGAGTGCTGGATGTTCAACCACCAGGAACGCCTGGAGATTTTGTCTGGTGGGGAGCCGCCGGCAGGGGACAGAGGGCCAAACTTCCTGTTTCCCCGGTAAGGCTGGGATGGCCCCGGTGAGGTCGGGATGGCCCCGGTGAGGTTGAAACGGCCCCCGTGAGGTAGGGACGACCCCGGTCAGGTCGAAACGGCCCTGGTGTGGTAGGGACGACCCCGGTGAGGTTGAAACAGCCCCCGTGAGGTAGGGACGACCCTGGTCAGGTCGAAACGGCCCTGGTGTGGTAGGGACAACCCTGGTCAGGTTGAAACGGCCCCTGTGAGGTAGGGATGACCCCGATGAGGTTGAAACGGCCCCCGTGAGGTAGGGACGACCCTGGTCAGGTCGAAACGGCCCCAGTGTGGTAGGGACAACCCCGGTCAGGTTGAAACGGCCCCCGTGAGGTAGGGACGACCCTGGTCAGGTCGAAACGGCCCCGGTGTGGTAGGGACGACCCCGGTGAGGTTGAACGGCCCCCGTGAGGTAGGGACGACCCTGGTCAGGTCGAAACGGCCCCGGTGTGGTAGGGACAACCCCGGTGAGGTTGAAACGGCCCCCGTGAGGTAGGGACGACCCCGGTCAGGTTGAAACAGCCCCGGTGTGGTAGGGACAACCCCGGTCAGGTTGAAACAGCCCCGGTGTGGTAGGGACAACCCCGGTCAGGTTGAAACGGCCCCCGTGAGGTAGGGACGACCCCGGTCAGGTCGAAACGGCCCCGGTGTGGTAGGGACAACCCCGGTGAGGTTGAAACGGCCCTGGTGAGGTCGGGACGGCCCCGGTGAGGTTGAAACGGCCCCCGTGAGGTAGGAACGACCCCGGTGAGGTTGAAACGGCCCTGGTGAGGCTCAGACGGCCCTGGTGAGGTTGAGACTACTCCAGTGAGGTTGGGACAAATAAAGGGGACCAGTATGGACTGATGAACAGGGGTAGATACAGAAGCAGAGCAACATTGAACAGAATGTTAAACTACAGTGGGAAGCCTGGGGAGGGTTGGGGGGGGGATTAAGAGACCAACTGAAGGACTTATATGCATGCATATAAGATTAACCAATAGACACAAGACACGGGGCGGGGGGGGGGTGGGGGGTAGGGGCTGGGGGAATGTCAAGGGGGGGAAAAAAGGAGACATATGTAATACTCTTTGTAATACTTTAAGAAATAAAAATTATTAAAATATTAAAAAAACAAAACAAAAACAAAAACAAAAACAAAAAAAAAGATATATCCTTGAGACAAAACAACCTTATTTGTCTTTTTGCTATACGATCTTTATTCTTATTTTAAAATCAAGTTTCTGAATATGTGTATCCTGCCCTTATCACGTTGCCTTTCGTTTTCTCAGTCTTTTGTCTTTATCTCACTGTCATCTACTTTACCTAGTCCTTAGCTCTGAAAGGGGACAGTCCAAATAAAAATTACATTGTTCTCCTAGTTTCTTCGTATTTGCCACTTAAAAACGATAAGCATGCTAAGTTTATAATCTGAACACAAAGTTCAGTGCATGAGGATAGAGGATTGGCAAGTATAGGTAAAGAGAGGGAGTAGAAATGGATACAATAATTGATGTTTCTATAAACAAAGAACTGAGATAGGGATAAGAAATAAGGTAGCAGAGATGACAGATCAACATATTGAAAGACATTTAAGGTCAGACAAGGGATTGCTATTTGTTACTAAAAATGCAAGCAGGTAGAAAAGGTTGTAGTAGATGAACAACTTAGAGCGGACCTCACACTTCATTTTATTTGATTGTATAGCTAAAAGCACATCAAAAATTCTAAGTCAATATCTATATTTTATCTTGTTGCAGAATATTATTTGGGGAAGATGCTCAAGCATACACAAGTACTGGAAGTCTGCAGTGTTTTTATTGGTCGTACTATGTGGCTAAGATATATTCTGTAGAATCGTTCCCTAAAGTTCTGTTTGCCAGGAGCTTTTACTTGGCTTTAAATCCTCAGTGGGTAAAATATTCTCTCTCTTGCCATATGGGAGAGGCTGATTACCTTCATCTGCCCTTCAAGGACATTGGTTTGAGTACCATTTTACATTTATCAGTTTATAATTTATCGACTGTCTTAATGCATGGTTACTGTTAGAAAAGTGACTCTAAAAATGACATCTGGGTCTCAATCGATGATTTTCATATCAAATGGTGTAGCTCTGCCTTCCAAAAGGACTCTGCTTGGTCTTCACTCTGCTTTTCACATCATTAACAATAAAGTTTAGTAATAACCTCATCTGGTAGCTTTATCTATGTTTACTGGGATACTAGTAAAAGCTTTCTCCTTTTTAATGCTATTATCTTTTAATTAAAAGTGGATTTGTCCCCCAGTAGGAGGTGTGCAGGAGGCAGCTGGTCTATGTTTCTCTCTCATCGATGTTTCTAACTCTCTATCCCTCTCCCTTCCTCTCTGTAAAAGATCAATAAAAATATATTTAAAAAAAATGGATTTGTCACAATGTAATCAGGGAACAGAAATATGGAAATGGTGATGGAAAGATTTGTTGTAATATGCCTTAGTGAAGAAAGTTTACTTGAAAAAAGTAAACTTTTTAATTTCCCAATTAAGGAAATTAAACTTTTTAATTTCCCAATTGGGAAATTAAACTTATTAATTTCCCAAAGTTTTAAGAAATAAGCTATAAACCTATTTAAAAAGTGTTTGGAAATTGTGAAGAATGTTATTTTGGTGATTTTCCAGACTGAGGCTCTGACAACACTACATAAAATAAACAGGAATTTTGATGGCTGAGTTTGATCACTGGGACAGTCACGCCAGCTATTTTAGGTTCCATAGCAGATTTACGTATGCTGGATCATGAGTAAATTGTCACTGCACGTTATACTTGATAGGCAATGAATTTTAATTTTTTTAATTAAGAAAACTTTTGGAAAGGGAAATTGTGGGTGAAAATAATTTAGAATTTTGCAGGGAGACTACTACTCTTAAAGTTCATTGTGGTTTCTTTGTTTGTGTTTTTGCTCATTTGTAGTTAAACTAAAAGTACTGTTTATCTTGCTTTTCTTTAGTTTACTTGATACATATATAAAGAGAACATTTTAATGGACTGAATGGACTCAAGTATTAGTTTATTTTTTTTCCTCTTTGCAAGCTTACCACACTTCTGTTTAGGGAAATGAAAGTTATGAATTAAGGACTGTCCGTCAAGTCATTTTATTTAGCCAAAGTTGCCCTGAGGAGTTATATTGAGGAAGTTAAAGTTTTCTACATGACTAAATAGCTGAATCCGATGCCTTTAAGAACCACAAGAATGAAGTTGTTTATCTTAAAAAGAAAAATCACTTTGTGTCAGCATTTTTATCTTTCTTATAGACTGTTTAGGAATTTCGTAACAGAATGTCTTCTCAGTAGGTTTCTGAGTCAAGCAGTTTTAGTCGTTTTGCTAGAATTTAATATAAACTGGACACATTTGTAATTTTGTGTATTAAATTTTTCATTTGAGTAATTTATTTTGAATAATTTATTTTAAAAGAGGCTCAATGTAAACAATTTAGATAGTAAAGTATAAAAAAGAAAGTAGAAATGATATTTCATCTCTTAGAGATTTCACTTTGAACATTATGGACTTCTAGACATTGTTTTATGCATGTATATGTGTGTGATGCAAAATATATATGCAGATAGATGCCGAAATCATATTAATGATGTTCTTTCTTCTCACTCTATGCTCTGGATACCTCCTTTTAAAAATAATTAATAAACCTTATTTTTAGAGCAATTTTAGGTTCACAGCAAAATTGAAAGTATCAGAGTTCCTTTCCAACACATACAACTTCCTCTACTATCTACATCACTGTCAACAAATGTTTCATTTATTACATTGGCACATCATTATTATCCAAAGTCCATAGTTTACAGTAAGATTCACATTTGCTGCTGTACATTTTAAGAGTTTGGATAAATGTATAATGACATGTATCTACAGTTACAGTATCATACACAGTTTCACTGTTCTCAAAATCCTGTGTTCTGCCTACTCATCCTCTTCCCACATGCCCACAAACTCTGACAACCACTGATCATTTCACTATTTTCATAATTTTGCCTTTTCCTTAATGTCATACAGTTGGAATCATACAGTATGTAGCTTTTAAAAATTGGCTTCTTTCACTTAGAAATAATGCATTTTGTTTTTCTTGATATATTTTCATGACTTGATAACTCATTTCTTTTTAATACTGAATAATATTCCATTGTCTGGATATACCACAGTTTTTATCCGTTACTGAAGGACATCTGGTTGTTACCAGGTTTGGCAGTTTATGAATAAAACTGCTATAAACATCTGTATGCAGGTTTTGGTTTAAATACAAGTTTTTATTTCATTTGGGTAAATACCAAGAATGCAATTGCTAGATCATATCGTAAGAGTGTGTTCAGTTTTGTAAGAAACTGCCAAACTGTCTTCCAAAGTATCTGTACCTCAAATTCAAAATAATTTCTACGAGCAATGAGAGTATCGTATTGCTCCACAAGCTTGTCAGCATTTGGTGTTATCAGTGTTTTGGACTTTGGCCATTCAAATAGTTTGAGTGGTAGTTCATTATTGTTTAATTTGATTTTCTTGATAACATTTGATGTGGAGCATATATTCATATGCCTGCTTGCCTTCTGAATATCTTTTTCGGTGAGATCTTTGGCTCATATTTAAATTGGTTGTAGTTCATGTTCTTATTTTTGAGTTTTAAAAGTTTTTTGTATATTTTGGATAGTAGTCATTTATCAATTGTGTCTTTTGCAGAGATTTTCTCCCAGTCTGTAGCTTGTCTTTTCATTTTCTTGACATTGCCTTTCTCAGAGCAGAAGTTTTTCATTTTAATGAAGTCCAGCTTGTCAGTTATTTCTTTCAGAGGTTGTGCCTTTGGTGTTGGAGTTAGGAAGTATTTCCTCTGCTTCTATCTTCTGGAAGAGATTATAGAGAATTAGCAATAATTTCTTTCTTAAATGTTTGGTAGAATTCACTACTGAAGCTATCTGGGCCTGATGCTTTCTGTTTTGGAAGGTCATTAATTATTCATTCAATATCTTTAATAGATACAGTCCTATTCAGATTGTCTATTTGTTCTTGTGTGAGTTTTGGCGGACCATGTCTTTCAAGGAATTGGTTCATTTAATCTAGGTAGTCAAATTTTTGAGCATAGAGTTGTTCATAATATTTAATCTTTAAGTATTTTGGGAATTTCCATCTATCTTTTCACTGATTTTTAGTTTAATTCCATTGTGGTAAGAGCAGACGTTGTATGATTTCTACTCTTTTAAATTTGTTAAGGGTTGTTTTATGGCTTAAAATATTGTCTATCTTGGTGAATATTCTATGTGAAATTAAGGAGAATTAATCTGGTGTTTTTGGGTGAAGTAGCCTGTAGATGCCAATTACATCCAGTTGATTGATTGTGCTGTTGCGTTCAACTATGTCTTCACTGATTTTCTGCCTGCTGCATCTACCATTTCTGATAGAGGGTTGTTAAAGTCTCCAACTATCATAGTGGATTCATGTGTGTCTTCTTCAGTTTTATCAGTTTTGCCTCACATATGTTCCCTGGATAGATTTTTATAGTATAAATATAAATTTATATCATTATAATATGTATGTGTCATAATTTATTCATCGGCACGTAATTGTGTCTATTAGCATACCGATGTGCTAGATGTGAGGATATAGTACTGAACAAGACACATTCTCTGCCCTGAAGGAGTTTATTATTTGAGAAATAAGTATGTAAAATGCTTGCTTCCTCAGGCTCACCAATTTCATCTCTTGTGATGATAATATGAAATTATTTTAATGTGAATTACTTTGATCCAGTACTAGTAAGGGTCAAAATATTTTCATGTTTTTTGGCCTTCTTTTACAATGCCTGTCTTGTGTTCCATTTGGGTTTTTCTTTTTGTTATTGATATAGAAGAGCTCTTTGTATATTAGGGACATTAATACTTTGTCTATATATAATAGGTATTGAATTTTTCCTGACTATTGAATTGTAACTCACCCTTGTTAACATTCTTTTTCTTCTTCCTGTATAGAAATTTTCATTTTATGTAATTACACTTTCCTTTTGGATTTCTAGTTTTGCATACTATGCTAAGAAAGGCCTTTTCTACAAGATTGTTAAAGCAATTTTATTATATTTTTTAAAAATATATTTTATTGATTTTTTACAGAGAGGAAGGGAGAGGGATAGAAAGTTAGAAACATCGATGAGAGAGAAACATCAATCAGCTGCCTCTTGCAGCCCCTACTGGGGATGTGCCCGCAACCAAGGTACGTGGCCTTGACCGAATCGAACCTGGGACCCCTGAGTCTGCAGGCTGACGCTCTATCCACTGAGCCAAACCGGTTAGGGCTAAAGCAATTTTAATAAATACTTCTTTGTAGTAGACGCATACGTGTCACGTGTTTGACTTATCTAGAATTTATAATGTGAAGTAGCTTTATTTTTTAAACTGGCTAGCTTATTATTCTAGTATTATTTATTAAATTAGACATCTTTTCTCACCGATATGAAATATGTCTCATAGCAGGTACTAAATTTTCAAATGTGCTTGGATTTATTTCCCTACTCCCTATCATGTTTTATTCAGTGTCATCCTTTGCTAATAAATAGAATAAATTTAAGTATTACTAAACTTTAATTACTGTAGTCTTATAATATGTTTTAATATGCAGTAAGATAAATCCTTTCATTTGGAATGTTTGGTTATTCCTTTTTAAAGTGTTTTGATTTATAAAACTTTCCAAGATGGTGGGATCACTTTTCAAATTCAACCCTGCTTTAAAGTTAGGATTTTTGGAAATAGTCATTTAAATTTTTGTTAGAAATAAAGTGGGTTTCTGTTTTTATAGAAGATTGAAATTCAATTATAGTTATATGAAAAGTAAGACAAAACTGAATTATTAAATTAGCAACAGCTTAACTAGTTTTACCTTATGATAATTTTATTTTCATTTACTCTCTATAACAATGACAAAAAAAGTATCCTTATAGAATAGTCAAGAATATTTGTCTCATTAATTTCCGTTTCTTTCACAGCATCTTACCTTGGTTATTTATTTACTTAGGAGTCATTATCTAAGATAACAGACTTTCCCCATACAAAATGCCTCACTTTGTCGTGTCTCTCCCCTGCCCCCCCCCCCCCCCCACACACACACATACACACATACTTTATGGCATCCTGACTTTCATACTCTTGATAAGGGCTGCCCAGAGGTTTCTGGTAGCCGGTGTTGGGAACTGAACCAAAGTCTTCCCTGTGGCCCACTTTCTTTTTAACTTAGGAAGAAAATACATACATGTATAGTCTCTTATTTTAAACATTTTAGATTCAGAAGATTCATGGTGCCTTTTAAAAAATAAACTTTTGAAATTATATAAATTACATATATTCCTTCTGTAAGATTTGGAAAAGGTTGATAGTAGTGATATAAAAATAACCACATGATTTTACATTTAGGGAAACTATTGTCAATATTTCTTTCTAACCTCCCCCCCACTTCCTGTGCCAATACCATGTGATACATAAAGTTTTAGATATTGCTGAGTGTTCTCCATTTTTACAAACTCTTTGGAGACATTTTAAATGGCTATATAACCCATAATGTGGATGCACTATATACAATTCACACATTTTATAAGCTTTTTCTTTTTTTCCCCAATTTTGTTAAATTATGCAGTTTTCTGGAGGAAACAATTTTTTCCTTTTCTTTATTCTAGTTGTTAGTTTAAAAATTCTAATTACAGCTGATAAAAGTGCTATTAGTGATATACCTACATTTTATTAATTTCTCGGTTCACTGATTCATTTAATAAACATATTTTGAGGACCAATCACATGCCAGGCAGACATTAAGGATCTTCAAAAAGTTTACTGTCTAATGCAGCAATTTTCAATCAGTGTGCCATAGTAATTTAATTTTTTAATTTAATTTTTTCCATCATCATTCATTCCCCCCCCCCCCCCCCATGCGCTCTTCCACCTCCTCCATCAGTCCTGATCCCACAATCATCACACTGTTGCCCATGTCTATGAGTTCTGTCTCTCTCTTTGTTTCTTTCCCCTCAGTCCCTCATGCTGCAATACTTTTTAAAACATGCAATACCTGACTATTTAGTCAGGGACACTGACCTCTTTTCCCTTAGATTGTCAAATTAAAAAATGACAACAGTCAACACAATAGTCGTTGGGTGTGAATGTCCTGCCTTGAGCTATAAATATAGGTCATACAATAGAGTTGAATCTTATTGGTCATGTTGCATAATAAGGTCGCATCTGATTGGTTAATTCTCAGTTCCAGAAATCCTTATATACAAGTATAGGCACCTTATTTTTTTAAGAAGTCACTTTGGAGTCCAGCGAGTGTGGCTTAGTTGGTTGAGCATCATCCCATTCACCGGGAGGTCGCTGGTTCAATTCCTGGTCAGGGCACATGCCTGGGTTGCTGACTCCATCCCTCTCTGAAATCAATAAAAACATATTTTTAAAAAAGTCACTGTGAAGCAAAAAGGGCAGGTAATTACTACTATTATTATTTTAAATCAATAAAATTATACCTTTTTTGTCAGATTTTTTAAAAATATATATTTTTATTGATTTCAGAGAGAGAGGGAGAGGGAAAGAGATAGAAACATCAATGATGAGAAAGAATCATTGATAGGCTGCCTCCTGCATGTCCCCCATTGGGGATTGAGCCCGCAACCTAGGGATGTGCCCTTGACCGGAATTGAACCCGGGACCCTTTAGTCCTCAGGCTGATGCTCTATCAACTGAGCCAAACCAGCTAGGGCCTCTTTCTTCCTTTCCTTTCCTTTCCTTTCCTTCCGTTCCCTTCCCTTCCCTTCCCTTCCCTTCCCTTCCCTTCCCTTCCCTTCCCTTCCCTTCCCTTCCCTTCTCTTCCCTTCCCTCTCTCCTCTCTCCTCTCTCTCCTCTCTCTCCTCTCTCTCCTCTCTTTCCTCTCTTTCCTCCCTTTCCTCTTTTCTTTCTTTCTTTTTTCTAGCTAGGGCCTTTTTTGTCAGATTGACAAAAATATTTTTTAGTGTGCCACAGACTTTTAGTAATTAGTTTATTTGTGCCATGAGATAAAAAAGGTTGAAAATTGCTGGTCTAGTGTAAGAGACAGGTAAGAAACAAGTAATTACAATACAGTGTGATGAGTGCTGTGATAGAGGAAGTATTCTATGAGGAAAGAAGAGGGGCATCTGTCTTAGTGTGAGGTTTGGAAGAGGGTGGAAATCTTACCAAACTTCCCAGAGGAGGTGAAACTTAAGCTGGGTCTTAGGGAGTCATGATAATAAGGTAGTCAAAAAATGAAGGTGAGTCCTGGCTGGTGTGGCTCAGTTGGTAGTGTGTCATCCCATTCACTGAAAGATTGCCTGTTCAATTCCCAGACATGGCACATGCCTGGGTTCCAGGCTTGGTTCCCTGTAGAGGTGTGCAGGAAGCAGCCAACTGATGTTTTGCTTTCACATTGATGTTTCACTCTCTCTCTCCCTCCTGCCCTCCCTCCCGCTCCCTCCATCTCTAAAAATGGATTTTTAAAAATATATTTTTTTTAAAGAAAAAATAATGAGGGTGAGCAGGAAGGCATTCTAGGTAGAGGGATCAACACATGCAAAGGCATGGAGGTATCAGACATCATGTCAAGTTTAGGAAGCTCTAATAATAGAATTAAAAATGCCTTCAGTATATGGTGCATGTGGGGGAGTGGCAAAAGACAAAGCTGAGTAAGGGGACAGATGTCATTTCATGAAGGGCCTTGATATCATCCTCAGGGCTGGGGGTGCAAACACGAGCAAGGCAAAGGCCTGGGGGAACATGTTTGCAGCTCTAATTCTCACTTGTATATCAGCAGTCCTCAAATTAGTAGCTCAAGCCTAGACCTCACGCTTGAGCTCCAGATCTATATAATCCAACTGCCTTGTTGTCCTCTCTCGAATATATCTAGAATGTAAGCTCGTGACAGAAGTACAGTAGTCTGCACTTCATGTTGTCGACAGGTCCTGCAACTTTAAGTGAAATGATAGATAATTAAAGCAATTTCCCCATAGGTTAATTGATACAAACAAGAATTAAGTTCCTATGACATTTCATCAACAGTATATAACTAAATGATGTTGAACGAAATGACTTTATTCAAGGACCTGTTATATTTCACTGCCTTTGTTCTAAGCTTTATCTGCATTGCCTAGAATAGTGCCTGACAATAATTTATCAGATGATTAAATAAGTAATGATTCTCTACTCTTTCTCTCAGAGGCATCTCACATTCCACATAAATCAAATTCATGATCTCCCTCTAACCTGCCCCTCTCCTAATCCCTATTTCAGTGATTGGCAGCATCTATTTAGTTTTATAAGCCTGGAACCTGGCTCAGTTTATCCTTGACATATCCCTGTTTCTCACCTTCCACATCCATTTTATCGCCAAGACTTAGTGAATTTTTGACACCCTTTCTCATATACTGGTATCTATAGCTCTCCGTCTCCACAGCTCCAGTCCAACCTACTATTATTTCACTTATAGTCTTGTACAATAGTAGTATACTCTCACCATCTACTCTTGTCCCTTTTCAGTCTATTCTCTTTGCTGCTATTGAAGTCAAATAAACCCACAGAATCTGATTCTGATATTTCTGTTTGAAACTAGGTGCTAGGATAAAGAACACAATTCTTAACATAGTCTACAAGGCCCTGTGTGCTCTGGCCCCTGTCTAGCCCTAGAGCCACATCTTGTGTTACTTTTTTGGACTTTCTCTTCACCTTGGCTTTTTAAATTCTTCCAATGGACTATGTTTTCTCCTGCCTCAGCTATGATGTATAATTAGTAGCTTTTAATACATTTTATAAAATGGAATGTGTATTATTAGAGAAATGAATGTATTAGTACTTTTGAGTAGATATTTATAACCCTATAATGTAATGTTCTGTGCAGCATTTTTTTTGAAAAGTAAACTGTCCGTGAATTATTGCAGATAAGCTCAAGCACTTTGAATTATAATTTGTTCCTCTTTCAGATTATATCACACATTTCTATTTTTACCTCAAATTAGTTAAAAAACAAGCACTTATGAGCTACATTCATTCTTATTTTAAAGAAAACATTTCCTGTTGTAAATTTAAGCCATTCTATTTTTTTAAATGCTGCAGTATTAAGATAGGCAGTAATTGTAGAAAATGCCTTAATTTAAAATAAAACAAAAATTTAGGCTTTATATGAAAGTAGTGACTTGATATGAGTGGAAGCCTCCATTCTGAAGACAGTCATCATTTTTCATAAGATTTCAAATCACCTTCTTTAATTACAAATAAAACAAATCTTGAACCGTTGCACAAGCACCAGTGCTGAGCTGTGTTACTAACTTAACTTATTGTTTTTAATTGTGAGTACCTGGGAGAGATTATTGTCTAGTTTTGTGTGATAATTTATATTGTTGTATATTTGGTATTAAGTGTTTTTTAAATTTAAAATATTTATTGACTATATTGCTCATTTCAAATTCAAATTTTATTTAATCACTAAAGTAACGTTAGCAGGTATTGTACCATATAACATGAACTTATTACTTGTTTTCCTTTAACTTTTTTCTTTTAGTCAGTACAAAAGATTAAACTCTGTAGAAGAATGAAATCAAGTGATGGCTATTTCTTTAGAATTTGAATATGGAGGCCACAGGAACAGAAGAAGTTGACAAGCTAAAAACTAAATTTATATCTGCTTGGAACAACATGAAATATAGTAAGTATTTTGATTTAAAAATTGTATAAATCCAAAGGTATATTTGAAGATGTGTATCATCTTCCTTATTAAATCACTGACATTGCTTAAGGTTCTAATTGAATGACATATTTCTGTAAGGAATGTAGATAAGAATGTCTCCTGGAGAAAGAACCAAATATCAACATAAACAACGCTTAGAAACTAAAGCATACTTATGTGCCCTCTTTTTTGTTTTTAAATTCCAAACAGAATTTATTCAGGTGATGGTAATACCTCCGTTTTTAGATTTAATTTCAGGCAACCTCATGTATGAACCAGGAAGTAAGCAAAATAGACCTCTGAACACACAAAAAGACGGTATAAAGTTCATGCACTGATACCTATGAATTTCTCCTGGAAGTACCCTCAGACCCTTATTTTTAACCTAGTAACTCTTGGTTTGCAAACAAATCCAATAAGGGTCATATGGTGTTTTCTTTAATTTGTTTTGTTTTACAGTTTATTCTTTTTTATTTGTTTGTTTTTAATTTTTTCAGTTACAGTTGACTTTCAGTATTATATTAGTTTCAGGTGTACAGCATAGTGGCTGGATCAGTGAGGGCGAACCTATGACACGCGTGTCAGAGGTGACACGCGAACTCATTTTTTTGGTTGATTTTTCTTTGTTAAATGGCATTTAAATATATAAAATAAATATCAAAAATATAAATCTTTGTTTTACTATGGTTGCAAATATCAAAAAATTTCTATATGTGACACAGCACCAGAGTTAAGTTAGGGTTTTTCAAAATGCTGACACGCCAAGCTCAAAAGGTTCGCCATCGCTGGGCTAGATGTTTATATAACTTATAAAGCAATCCTCCCAGTAAGTATAGTACCATACATAGTTTACAATATTATTGACTATACTCCCTGTGCTGTTCTTTATATCCCCATGACTATTTTGTAACTGCCAATTTGTACTTCTTACTCCCTTTACCTTTTTCACCCAACCCCCTAACCCTCTCCCATCTGGCAACCGATTTTATGGTACTTTTGAAGCTCACTTCAGACTAAAACCAAATAGGAGGTAAAGAAGCCTTCAGAAATAGAGAAATACTCAGCAGAACCAGTTTCAACAGGAAGAAGTTCATAGCCATAAAATAAAAATGATAAAATTTAGTGAAATTCCTTGACACTGCAAATTCAGGTAAAACCTGTTGGCAGTTGACTTCTGGCTCACTGGAAGTCATGGCCAACTAGCTATTTAGACAGTTATAACTTGATAATAACATGACATGGCATTCTGAAAATTATGAACATTAATTTTTAAAGTTGAGATCAATAGATACAAAAGCCTAAGTGACCATTCTACCTGTAGCTATGACATGCACTGACCACCAGGGGGCAGATGCTAAATGCACAGGCATGGAAACATGGAACAGACTAATGAATCTCAGAGGGAAGTGGGGAGGTGGGAAGGCTGGAAGAGATTAGCCAAAGATCTTATATGCATACTAGAGGCCCGGTGCACGGATTCGTGCACTGGTGGGGTCCCTTGGCCTGGCCTGCGGAGATCGGGCTGAAACCAGCCCTCTGACATCCCCTGAGGGGTCCTGGATTGCGAGAGGGTGCAGGCCAGGCCGAGGGACCTCTAGTATCTGTGCACCGGGCCTCTATTATAATTTATGTACTATAAAATGCACCCTTTTAAAGTGTATGAGTCAGTGGTTTTTAGGATATTCACAAGGCTGTGCAACCATTATCACTATCTAATTCCAGAATATATTTTTAGCCCAAAAAGCAGTCCCATGCCCATTAGTAGCTACTCCCTATTCCTCTCCACCTTCCTCCAGCCTCTGGCAACCACCAGTCTATTTTCTATATCTATGGATTTCCCTATTCTGGACATTTCATGTAAATTAAATCATACAACCTGTGGCCTTTTGTGTCTGGCCCTTTTCACTTAATGTTTTCAAAGTTCACCCATGTTGTATCATGTATATATCAGTACTTTATTCCTTTATATGGCTGAATAATATTTCATTGTATGACTATACTACATTTCTTTACCCATTCATTAGTTGATGGACATTTAGGTTATTTCTACTTTTTGGAATATGAATAGTGTTGCTCTGAACATTGTGTACAAGGTTTTGTGTGAACATGTTTTTTTTTTTTAAATATTGTTATTGTTTTCAGAGAGGAAGGGAGAGGGAAAGAGAGATAGAAACATTAATGATGAGAGAGAATCATTGATTGGCTGCCTCCTGCACATCCCCCACTGGGGATAAAGCCCACAACCCAGGCATGTGCCCTTGGCTGGAATCGAACCTGGGACCCGTCAGTCCACAAGCTGACGCTCTATCCACTGAGCCAAACCAGCCAGGGCTGAACATGTTTTCTGTTGTCTCGGAGTGGAATTTCTGGATCAGATGTTAACTCTAAGTTTAATTTTTTTGAGGAACTGCCAAACTTTTCCAAAGTGCTGCACCATTTTACATTTTCACCCTTAATGTATGAGGGTTTGAATTACTCCACATCCTCACCAATACCTTGTCCATTCTTTTATTAGAGCCATCCTAGTGGTTGTGAAGTATCTTACTTTGAGTTTGGTTTGCATTTCTTTGATGAACAATGATGTTAAGCATCTTTTCATGTACTTATTGGCCTTATATGTATATATACTTTGGAGTATATATTCAAATTCTTTGTGCATTTTAATTGGGTTGTCCTTTTGTTATTGAATTATAAGAGTTCTTTATATACTCTAGATAAAAAAGAATCCCTTAGCAAATATATGATTTGTAAATATTTTCTTCTCTCTTCCTTCCTCCCTCTCTAAAATCAATAAAAATATATCCTTGCATAAGGATTAAAAATTCTTTTATACCATAAGGACATTGTTACCTGTTTGAAAGTAAATTAAAATTATTTTTTCTCTCTCATGTTCTTTAAGTGGAGTGAATGTAGTTAAAATACATATTTTCAGTTCATTGTCCAAATATTTGCTACTTTTGCAAAAATGCACATCCATAGTTGATAATTGATGATTTGAAATTAAATAAAAGAAAATGTTGCTAGAATTTTAGTGTGTACCCTTTAATTGCAAAACAATTTTTTCTCATTTAGGTTGGGTGTTGAAAACAAAGACGTATTTTAGTAGAAATTCTCCTGTATTATTGCTTGGAAAATGTTATCATTTTAAATGTGAAGGTAAGTGCTAGATTTGTAACCCATTTAAAAATATGTAGAAATTCATTGTGTAACTGTTTTCACTATTTTATTCTTAGATTAATCTACTTTTGGCACATTTCTGTTGTTTTTTACTTCTATTTTAAAATTTGTGGTAAAATATAACATAAAATTTACCTCTTAATCACTTTTAAGTCCAGTGATATTTATATTTTCTTAAGGTTATGGTACCATTACCACCATTCATCTCCAGATCTCTCCATTTGTAAAATATGAAACTCCATATCCATTAAACAATAATTCATTCCTCCTTACCCTCAATCCCTAACAACCATCATGTTTTGTATAGTATAGGTGTGCTGTTGATGTATTTTTCCAGCTTTTATGTCTCTGAAAAAGTATATTACTTTCATTTTTTTGAAAGATATTTTTGCTGGGTATAGAATTCTGAGTTGATGCTTTTTTTCTTGCAGTAGCTTTGAAGATGTTGCTTCACTATCTTCTTGTTTGTTTTTTTTCTCCAATGAGAAATCTGATGTCATCCTTATCTTTCTTTGTATATAATGTCCTTTTTTTTCTTAACTGCTTTTAAGTTTTTCTTTATCACTAGTTTGGGACAATGTGATTATGATGTGCATTGGTGTAGTTTTATTCATGTTTCTTGTGCTTGGGTTTTGTTGAACTACTTGGGTTTGTTGGTTTATAGTTTTCATCAAATTTAGCCATGTTGTCTTAAAATACGTTGTTTTTTCCTCTCTTCTTTCTCCTTCTGGACCTCCAAATATACCTACAGGGTAGGGCAAAAGTAGGTTTATAGTTGTTCATATGAAATATCCTATATAATAAAAGGCTAATATGCAAATTGTCTCCTTGACTGGGAGTTTGACTGGGAGTTCAACTGGGAGTTCGACCAGGGGGTGGAGCCAGCTGGCCAACCGCCAGTGGTTCTTCCCCCTGGACAGCCCTGCCCCTGATTGGTCCCCCCACCCTGGTCAGGGACGGGGCTGGCTGGCCAACTGCCTGTGGCCCCTCCCCCCAGCCAGCCCAGCCTGATTGGCCTCTATCGGGCTGGGCCAACCAGACCCCACCTGTGCATGAATTTGTGCACCAGGCCTCTAGTAATACAATAATGAATACATAGTAACAACAATAAACTCTGTTTCATGTACCCACAATTGTAAATTTACTTTGACCTCCTCTCCCCTGCGTGTGTGTGTGTGTGTGTGTGTGTGTGTAATTAAATTAAATATATCTATGAAACTAAAACCTGAGTTGAAAGAAATTTTATCCACGAAGAAATTAGCTTGAAAACTTGTTCCTTAAGACTGGTGTGATGCATTTTCCCCCTCTTTTGGGGATAGGAAGGAGAATGAATTATTACACAAAAATAATGCAGGAAAAAATGTATGATGGGGAAAATATGACAAAAATCAATTAAATTTAAATGCAGATACACTCCAATGCAAGTAGGGGACAGGCTGTTACTTCTTCCATTAGTAAGTTCCAAAGTAGCATGCATCATTTTAGGAATCTATCTCATAGAAACATACTTTTTGTTTTTCTAGAAACACCCAGTAAAGAGCACCTCTCCTTTTCATTATATTCAACAATGTCTTAACAACAGAAATCCAGCAAATAAAGGCAAATGCTTTTTCCTGGGATTTCTTATTTGCTAACTGGCTTTCCTTTCATATACTCCTTCTGAGATTAAAATGGAAATTACAAATTTATATTTAGGTCCTTGAAATTAATATATAATGGACACCAGTTTCTTAATCTGATCACTGAAGAAGACAATTAGTTGACTGAAATTAGGTATGGCTAGAATGCCTTTAGCATAAGGGGGTCTGTTACTCATCCCTTGTCAACCTAGTCATATTCACCATTGGACTGTGGTTCTAAGTTTAAGCTGGCTGACTGTGCTGTCATCTAGAAATATTGTTAAGCATGAGCTATACTTTTTAGTAAGACTCCCAGGAGATACATGAAGGGGAAGGGAAATAGAAGAAAATGTCACAGTAAGTTAAACCTATAAAAGTGTGGTTTTTCCTTAGTTAAAATGTCAATCGATTAAGCATTGTAATTTTTCTTATGCTCCATGAACTGCTTGAGTGTGATATCATGTGCAGCTCTGTAGTAAACCCATTAGATACTCTAACTTCCACAGATGAGATTTGAGGAATGGGTTATAAAATGCTGCCCTTGATATAGCACCTATAATCAAACCTGGCAGACACCTATTATAAATATCCTATATAATAATGTGAAAAGTTTAGAATAAGATTTTAGTATTTTATTTTCTTAAGCAATAAAAAACAGCTGCAATTCTCTATTTCTACTATTCACTTACTACAATAAAATGTAATGCTTTATATACTATTGAAGGAAGAGCATTTTAGAGCAGTAAATGAAAGCCAATAATGAATATTTGTTCTGGAGACAGTGTGACAAAACAAATGTGTTCGAGGCAGAGGTGTTGAGTGCTGGGCTGCCCATTCACTAACAAGCTGGAGGAGCCAAAGCTCTCTCTGGGCCCCAGTTTACTCATTTGGAGGATAAAAGAGTTTTATAAGATTCAGATCCGAAGAAACAGATAAAACAACTTTACCACGTTAACTCTCACTTCATGTTTAAATAAGATTATCATTACATTACTCAAGGGAGAACCTCAGAGAATACTTTTTATTCATTTTTAAATGTTATTAATTTTATTCTCTAAGTTATTTAATACTCATCATCACCCTGTCTCACTCATACTGCTCCTCCCCCCAAATCCCTCCCAATTTACCTCCAGGATATCTTTGCCTGTAGCCACAGTATAAAACTTCTCCCTTTCTGTACAGCCACATAGCTCCACTTGTTACAAGGTACCAGCTGCTTACAGGGTGTCCCCCTCACAAAAAAGTAAGCTTCTCCAGGGAAGGGAGGTCTCTCACTTCTCTCCTACCCCCAGCTGCTGAGCACTCACAGCTGTCAGTGAGTGTTTGACAAATGATTTAAAATCAGTTACAGCTGGAAGGTAAATTTTACTACAGAAACAAATTCAAATTTATCTGTAGTGGTATTGGAGTGGTGGCAGTGAACTTTTTGAGATCCTTTTCAAGAGCAGTGCTTTTCAAGCGGTGTGCTGTAGGAATTTTTAAAAAACACCTGACTAGTCAGGGGCACTGACTTCTTTTCCCTTAGATTGTCAAATTAAAAAAATGACCATAGCCAACACAACAATACCCTTCTGGTGTGAATACCTTGTCTTAAAACAAAAATATATCTATCTATATAAAACCCTAATAATCAACTCTACCAAATGGCAGAACGACCTGCGGAACGACTGGTTGGTGGGGGCGGGGCTGGTGAGCAGGCGGTGCCAAGCCAGCCAAGGCTGGTGCCAGTGGGCAGAGGGAGGTGACTGGCGGCAGTGGTGGGGGGCGGGGCTGGCGGCGGCAGGGGATGATGGGGGCCAAGTCTGGCAAGTGGGTGGTGCCAGGCCGTCAGCCAAGGCGGGTGCCAGTGGGGGTCCCCCGATCGCCCTGCCAGTTGCTCCATAGATCACCGGCCAGGCCTACGGGCCCTACCCTATATATTGGGATCAGTCTCTTAGATTTAAAAATTAAAACCTGGCAAGGCTACTCTAACACTGAAAAAACAGGATGATGCAGCGATGACATGCATGGACTCTGGCTTGCACATTTTGTGGTCAGCTCTGATTCTGACACTTATAACTGTGTGACAAAGCCAATTACTTAACTTCTCTCTGCTTCAGTTTTTCCACCCATAAGATGGGAAAAATGGTACTACTGCCTCAGAAGGATCATGTTATGTACCACTTTTTATAATCAGGGCAAAAAAATGTAGGTGCCCATACAACAGCAAGATGCCTTTCACCTGTATGAAAAATATGGTCACTGGTGCAGCGTCCTGGATTGCAAGAGGGATGTCCGACTGCCAGTTTAGGTCCGTAAACTGGGCAGTTGGACAATCCCGGATTGTGAGAGGGTGCAGGCTGGGCTGAGGGACCCCCGCCCCCTTGCATGAATTTCGTGCACCGAGCCTCTAGTTACTAGAGTCTAGTATAGGGGTGGGCAAACTTTTTGACTCGAGGGCCACAATGGGTTCTTAAACTGGACTGGAGGGCCGGAACAAAAGCATGGATGGAGTGTTTGTGTCAACTAATATAAATTCAAAGTAAACATCATTACATAAAAGGGTACGGTCCTTTTTTTTTTTTTAGTTTTATTCATTTCAAACGGGCCGGATGTGGCCCGCGGGCCGTAGTTTGCCCACAGCTGGTCTAGTAGGTCATATAATAGAGTTACATCTTATTGGTCATGTTGTATAATAATGTTGCATTTGATTGGTTAATTCTTGCTACCAGAAATCGTTATATACATCTATAGACACCTACTTTTTAAAAATGTCACTTTGGAGCAAAAGGGGAAGATATATACTATTATTACTTTTTTTTGTAAATCAATAAAAAATATACATATTTTTTGTTAGATCAGTAAAAAAAATATATTTTTGGTGTAGTACAGAATTTTAGTAATTTGTTTTTGTGTGCCATGAGATGAAAGTAGTTGGAAATCATTGTTCTAGAGAATAAAGTAACACACTTTAGAAGTAGTCTTTTATTTTTAAAGTATTAATTGATTTGTAAAGAGCCTAACAATATAGCAATAATCAAATATTGAAATAGCCTAAACTATGTTAGGACAATTCTCTTCCTTAAGGCCAATTACTAATCCTAGTCACTATAAGTAGTTGAAAGAAATAGTAGCATTTTTGAATATCACAGAATACTAACTATTGAAACAAAGATTTTAAATAGGTTTTTTAGAGAGAAAGGAGGGGAGAGGGAGAGAGAAACACCGATGTGAGAGCAAACATGCCTCCTACTAGGGATCAAGCCCATCATCCAGGCATGTGCCCTAATCGGGAATCGAACCAGCAACCTTTTGGTGCATGGGACACACACAGCCAGGGTTCAACAATTTTAATATGCTACGTTTTGTTGTATTTTTAAAACTAATTCAGATCAGCCTTCCTTCCTCATACTAATATAAAATAGTTTTCATCATGCTATCTGTCACACTTTTCCATCAGGATCCCTCACTAATACACAGAAGATGGAGAGGGAGAAAATCTACTTGATGCCTTTTAAAATACATAACACTTACAAATTTCCAGCAGCCAATAATCATAAGTATCTATATATTATACAGGGGGTGGGCAAAAGTAGGTTACAGTTGTGAATATATGAAACACAGTTTATTTTGATATTATTTATTCTTGTATTACATATTTTTCCATATGCACAACTGTAAACCTACTTTTGCCCACCCCCTGTATAAAACGCCATTTTGCATTTTTCAGGTGTTTTACTGCAAAGGCACTTATTCTTTATTAAAAAGTTCAAGATCAAGATGGTATATTTTTGAAAAGTGTAATTATTTAGAGGACTAAATTTTCCAAGCTAGAAATATTTTAACTATAGCTAAAACTCTGAAGTGTTTCTTAAGCTGTGCAGTAAACATGCAATTTAATTTTTTGATCTCAAAAAACAAATACAGCATAAAGATGTAAATTCATTCAAATACTTTTATTCCAATTGGAACATTATTCTTTATTTTTTTATAACATAAGAATAATAATCAGTTTAATAACTACAACAATGTGGCATGAGTAGTCAACACCAGGACAGTCTGTGGTATGTACGTGGTGTCCCCACAGCAGTAAAAGGGACTCTGTGTGTTGTGGAGAAATGAAGTGAGAGACTTCAGGAAGTCCACAAAAAGCAGGAGATTTTCAGCATCCCAGACACTCTGGTGCACATGGACAGAGACACACGGCAAAGCACAATGGACAGAGCTTCCAATGCCACATCTCAGTATCATGTGGAACTAAAAGTGCTTTCCGTATCAGGACAGGAATGGCTTTGTCGTCCCATTCATGAAAGATGAGAGCAGAGAAGTAACTCTTAGCAAACAGTGCTCCTTTCTACCATTCCCATCAACTCCCAATCCCTCAGAAGGTCACATGGAAAAACGTAGGCAGTCTGTTCATAGATTAGGGCAGGTTTGTAGAAAGAATTGCTCTCAAATGCATTTTCTCTGCTCCCTAAAAAGCTTAGTAAAATGTTGGATCCATGGGAAGAAAAAGTAACGCATTACAAAGGCATCTCAATCATCATCCCATCAGGGGAAGGGACAGTAAAAACACACGTTTTCCCACTTGATGCTTCAATTAACATTCAAGGCAGGTTTCCTAAGAGACCATCTTGGGATGTTGACAACACAGTGGTGGAGAGATCAGGCGACGAATGTTGTTCCTGAGTTAAAATATGCTTAAGAGAGCAAACTTTAGTAAAACTTCAGTCAACTCCGATTTGTTTTTTACTGCAATGTCTGATGCATCACCAAAAAAATACTACTGTGAAAATATGGCCTAAAAAGAAAAAAAAAAGAGTCTTCTAGTCCTAGCATTAATGAACAAATGCTAATTACAGGCAGTTGCAATTCTACGTGAAAGGTAAAGTGTGGGCAGCTCAACGCTAGGCCCCAGACACACCTACTGAGCTTGCAGCCAGGAAGGGGCTGGCTCAAGTGACCGCCCTTCAGTGGGAGATGGGCAGGTACAGGCACTGATTAGCCAGGGTGTGGAACAAGAATCATGGACAACCAGAAAACCAAGTAGTTCCAGAGTTACCCAGTTCATAGGCATCCGAAGATTCTGATGCAATTAAAAGATCACTTGGCCAATACTTGGGTGGCAAATCACAAAGTCACATCTGATGCAAAATGGGTATTTCTGAGAAGTCTCTAATGCAAAGTGCAGTGATTTTGCTTTTAAAAGATGTAACACGTTTTATGAAAAAGTTATCTCATTTTAAAACCGACCTCTTAAGAAGAGGAAAGTGGAACGCACAGTCTCTGTGACGCTGTGATCCTATCTCCAAGGACAAGCTGGGCTCCAAGGCTGAGCTTCCTGCCCAGGCGCTGCGAAGCTTCTCAAGCCCCTGGGTCGGAGTCAGCATCAGGACTGGCTTCTTCCTCTGTCTGCTCTGCAGTTTGGATAGAGGGAGAAAATGGATCCATATTTAAACTTTAATTACTTAGGTGGCATTTAAGATGCATATTGTTTTATTCTTCTCTTTCTCAGTGAGCACTGCAGTCATGCTTGCTGCACCTTGATGGTAATTTACTGTTGATACTATTGCAGGAATCCCCCATTTCTCCCCCTTTGCCCACCTCCAGCCAACCTCCATCACCCCTCCCTGACCCTCACCACACTATTGTCTGTGTCCTTGGGCTATGCATATATGTTCTTTCACTAATTCCTTCATCTCTAATGATATCTTCTGAATTGTCATCTAAGGTCAGCATTACTTTCAGATCTTAGGGTAGTACTTTCAAATTTAAGACACCAGAACCTCAAAAATTTAAAAGAGGATGTGGAATATAATGAACAACATAAACTGATGAACAAAAATAGATCCAGAGACAGAGAAACATCAAACAGACTGTCAAACCTCAGAGAGAAGGCAGGGTAGTGTGGGGGTGGGGGGCGTAAGAGATCAACCAAAGGACTTGTATGCATGCATATTAGCATAACCCATGGAAACGGACACTGGGGCAGTGGGGGCTTGTCCTGGGGGCTGGGAGTGGCTGGGGAGGGGTCGATGGGGGAAAAAGGAGACATATGTAATACTTTAAACAAAACAAAACAAAAATAATTTAAAAGATGAGTTATAATGTCCAGTGAGAAACCATAGCAACTTTAATTTTGGATAAGAACATTTAATGTTAAAATACATTAACTATGAAATGACACCCCGAATTCCATAGGGAGGTACAATGCATCCGTTTTTATGTGTGTCCTTAGAATAACACATTATAATGGGACTAGAGGCCCGGTGCACTAAATTCATGCACTCGGGTGGTCCCTCAGCCCAGCCTGTGCCCTCTCGCAGTCTGGGAGCCCTCAGGGGATGTCTGACTGATGGCTTAGGCAGGCCGTCAGTCGGACATCCTTAGCACTGCACGGAGGTGGGAGAGGCTCCCGCCACCGCTGCTGTGTTCATAAGCCATGAGCCTGGCTTCTGGCTAAGCGGTGCTCCCGCTGTGGGAGCGCACTGGTCACCAGGGGGCAGCTCCTGCATTGAGCACCTGCCCCCTGGTGGTCAGTGCCCTCATAGCGACTGGTCGTTCCGCCATCAGGCCGAAACTGGCTCTCCAACATCCCCTGGGGGGTCCCAGATTGCGAGAGGGCACAGGCCAGGCTGAGGGACCCCACCGGTACACGATTGGAGCCGGGGAGGTTGACCAGCCAGGGAGGGACTGTGGGAGGGCTCCAGGGCGTGTCCAGCCTGTCTTGCTCAGTCCTGATCGGCTGGACCCCAGCAGCAAGCTAACCTACTGGTTGGAGTGTCTGCCCCCTGGTGGTCAGTGCATGTCATAGCGATTGGTCGACTGGTCGGCTGTCTGCCCCTTGGTGGTCAGTGCATGTCATAGCTAGTGGTTGAGCCGCCTTAGCGTATTACGCTTTGATTGGTTGAACAGATGACCTGACGACAGGACACTTAGCATATTAGCCTTTTATTATATAGGATTGTGTACAGTTTCACTTTAGAAGAGGTCCAACCATAAAGGGTGGGTAAATGGATGATGCTCCAACCATTTGATGGTCCACTGAGCAGCTACCAGAGTCATGCAGTAGAGCTCCATGCAGTGCATGGAAGTACATCCTGGAGCGCTCTCTAGATGTCAAGCACAGTTTCAGAAGTTTTATGTCATTACTTCTCTTTATAACTTTTCTATATTTTTTAAATCTTTTCCATCAAATGATTATTAACATTCTCACCAGAAAAAGCAGAGGAAAGATGTTGCCAGAGATTTTTCCACATAATATTGCCAATTCCTTCCCTACTCACTCCTCAGGGGGAGAAAGGGTAACTTGAGAATCTTTAGCCAGAAAATTAGTAAAGCTCATAAGGTCATAACATAAAAGGTTGTATAAAGTTGATGAGCAATCATAAAATTGTATCACAGGACTTTATTGTGTTACTGATACTACCATCAGTTAGATATATTGACAGGTAAAGGCAAGATAGTAGAAAACTTCTTTTAAGTTTAACTGAAATCTATACTAGGTTCTTAGGAATAGCTCTTTAAAATGACTTAGAAGAAATCATGTTGCAGTCTCAGAAGAACAAGGCAGGGCATCATTCATATATAATTTTGTCTAACCGAATAATTCAGTTCTCCATTGTAGAAAAGCCAAAATGTTTTACACATAAGTAGGTATTTCTTAGTTTCCAGGGTAACTGATAGAAAATTGTCTGAAATAAAGACATTAAAAGCAAACTTTCATTGTGCTTGTACTTTATATTTTAGTGTTATGACCTTGTTTCTATGGAAACTTGATAATAGGCAAATGCTGAAATTGAGGTTTCTTATATCCCTTTATTGAATGTCTCCCCCAAATTAAAAACAAATTGAAATGAAAGTTTTACTATTATGTTGAACATGAAAAGGTAAATTCTGTACTCACAAACTCTGTTAACTATTCTGATTTAACGCTTTCTATCAGAATGCTTAATCCTTACCTGCTTTCTTACCAGCTTCTCCTAAAGTTCTGTCCAGGGCAATTCAAAGTCATCGGGACAAACTCTTTAACATATATCAGCTTGTTTGCCTGGTAAATTCATGCTATTTTATGACGTCTCCTTTTATTCTTACTCATTATAATGAATTCATGAACATAGAATTGAGAGGTAGGTGTTGCCTCTGAGTTGTATACAATAATTTTGAATGGAAATGTTCAAAACTGGGGTAAGTTAAGATAGACCCACTTTGTGGAGGAATTGTAAAACATGAGCTGCATTCTAAAGAGCTTTTCAAGCACCACAAGAACTGAATTTGGCATATCTATCACCACCACATCAGCTTCTGTTCAGTAGCTGTGTTACACAGTCATTTGAGACCTATCTCTAAATCTCGGCTTCTTCATTAGCAATAGAGGGAGACTATACATGGGCCTTATTTGTAGTTAGAAGACCCAAATGAGATATACATGAAAATGAGTTGTAAATCTTTAAAAAAGAATTATATAAAGGCCCTATTTTGGTTTCTATCACTACCACTACCCATCTACTAACTGGTTTGTAAAATCACTCAGAGGCTTACTGTACAGAACCAAGCAGAGCAGAAGTTTTTACAAATAATTATCTGCTTTTTTGTTTAAAGGCACAATTCACATAATTTGTTCATTTTTCACAAGACTATCTTAGTAATTCTGAAAAAAAGAGTACTTCCCATTTACAAAGCCACATCCCATCTGGGTGAACTCACAGGCTTAATCTAACTTTTAATGAAATTAAGAGCTTAACTAAAGTTTAAATAGAATAAGAGCTATAATACATTTCCTCTATGAAATAAAATAATCTCTGGCATTTAAGTGAGACAAATGGGGCTTTAACATCTTTATGACAATGTTTTTTTCTTAAAAGAATGCAGTCTTTACTAGCCACGTTGTTACCCATAACTATTTTAATCAAACATTTCCTCTTTTTCCTCTCTCCTCCCTCTCTCTTCCCTCTTCTCCCCCCCAACACCTCAGCCATTGAACTTTAGAACGTTTACCTCAACACTCTTTTTAAAAAATATATTTTTATTGATTTGAGAGAGAGAGGATGGCAGAAGGAGAGATAGAAACATCAATGATGAGAGAGAATCATTGACTGGCTGCCTCTTGCACGTCCCCTACTGGGGATCGAGCCCGCAACCCAGGCATGTGCCCTGACTGGGAATCGAACTGTGACCTGGTTCATGGGTCGATGCTCAGCCCTTGAACCAAGCTGGCTGCGCTTACCTCAGCACTCTTAAAGTTGAACAGGATTCTATCCACAGGAGGGGAGAGGAGAGGGAGCCATGGAGACAAGCATTGTTGTGGAGGATCTGGCATCTTAATGCCCCAAACTTTGTGTTACAAATTAAAGTCTAAATTTGTTTTCCTCTTTTTTTTTTTTTTTAACCAACAGTCTCAAGAACACAACACCTCTCTTTTAGAACAGTCAGTGTAAAAGAGAAGTCTGTTAAATCACTGAAGTAAGACTAAAACATATTTGTGTAAAAGTGGAAATTTTAAAGTAATCAGAACTCTGTGGGCTCTCATTTGGGTAAAAAACAAGCAAGCAAACAAAAAACTATCTTCTGCAGCACTGGCAGTCACATCTCACATCATTCAGTTACTTTATGTTTTCTTTCCCACAATTTTCTTTCCTTCTGTGTTCAAATTATAGTTGGAACGAATAAGGCAGCTTCTGTCTGAGATGCTGAAAGCACCTCACTTAACACCATACAGCCTCTCCCATGTCAGTCTCTATTTTGAACTTAAATTACAAACCCTAAATTGTTTTCACGTGAATTGTCCTGAGTATCAACTCGCTTAACAGGTTGGAGCAAGGGTACCACTAAGCCCTTAACTTGATTCCTTCACTTAGGTACCATCTGGATAGGTAACAATGGATAAATACTCCAATGTTGGGATATTAAAGTTGTTATTGAGAAAGGAAAAAAAATATACCCCAAAGTCTTCATATAGTCCCACAAGACCTTAAATAGAGCGATACATAGGAAAGACTGAGGACTGGAGGGTCTCAGGCAGGCTTGAAAAATGAAAATAGGGAAAAGAACTGGGCTTTCAGGTAGTTGAGAGAGAAACTGGCTAGACACGACGGGGAAGGAATTAGGGGTGGGGATGCCGGGCATAACCAGTGTTGGTCCCTGGTGTCCTGCCCTGGGAAAGCCAGCTCTAGGCAAGGAGGAGCCCGAGTGGTTAGATAGACTGACTTTCTCCTGGATAGGGAGTGCAGGAGGAGGAGGAGGTTTGGGGAGGAAGATGACTTTTGGCTCTGTGTGTGGAACATAGAAGTGGAGCTCTCTGGTTGCAGGTTTGTTATAAATTTATTTTGGCTAAGTTTGTTATGTGACATCCCAACTTATATTTAAAAAAATAGCACACATTAAATCAAACACACAAAAAAACAATTAGGGAAATTTCTTAAAGTTAACATGCTAATATCACATTTTTTTGTGATTGTTTTCACAGAGCAATTTGGAATCTGGTTTTAGTAAATGAGGCATTCTATGTAAAATAAAATTGTTAAATAAAAACACTTAAAATTGTATTGTTATTATAGTATATAGAAAGTTATTGAAGCCATGGGTATAGAAGTGATTGCTTTGACATATTTTTCTTAAAATCTGAAAATTTTTCAGCCACTTTTAATTACAACTGTTCCCCATTCTTCCTATTCTCTCTTTTTGTATCTCTGATAAATCGCTCTGTTAGATTTTTCTCCATGTCTCTGAAATTCTTTGGTCATATTTACTATTACTTTGTCTCTCGGTGCTATGTCCTGAATAATTTCTTTAGTTCTTACTTCTGGTTCTTTAATTATCTCCTGAGCTGTATGTAATTAATCCTACACTAAGCTCTCATTTTTAGTTATTATATTTTTCATTTCTAGTAGTTCCATTGGGTTTTCTTTCCTATGTGCCTGGTCAGTTTTAATAGTCTCTTTTCTGTTATTTGTCCAACTTTCAATACCTTCCCATTTTTAAAACATATGCATATCTAATTTACCCCACATCTGCTAAAAAGCTGTACTCCTAAGGTTTTATTTTGTAATTTGCTTAAATTCTGACTATTTCTCATATTAGCTTGTCTAATTGTGATTTCTGATTGTGATAGTCAGCCTTGACTAAGCCTTCACTATTACCAGAAATTCTCTTCTATTTGCTTTATCAACTTTCCTATTTTTTTGTAATGGGTTTTTGTCAGACATTCCTATCCTTCATAAAGTTCTCCAGTCTCTTCTGTCATAAAAAACAACAACAAAAAGACAAAAGCAAAGCAAATAACAACAACAAAAAAATGGGTTTTTCCTTTGGTTCCATTTATTTTACATTCATCTGACAAATGCTTATTGCACATCTACTATGGACTGAACTCTGTGGCAGGTGCTGAAGATTCAGGGGAGCACAAGATAAACCTATTCCTTCTCTTTGGCCCTGGCCAGGTAGCTCAGTTGGTTAGAGCATTGTCCTGATAAGCCACGGTTGTGGGTTCGCAATCCAGTCAGGGCACATACAGAAAACAGCTAGTGAATGCCTAAATAAGTGGAACAACAAATTTATCTCTCAAATCAATACATAAAATTTTTAAAAAAATATATTCCTTCTATTCTAGGGTACTTGAAATCTGGAGGGATGCAGATGTAGATTTAAAAAACAGTATATAGTTATCCCCCGCATAATAATGTTCTAGTCAGTGATGGACCTCATATACCTAGTACATGGTGGTCCCATAAGATTATAATGGAGCTGAAAAATCCCTATCGTAATTTGTATTAAAGTATAACATACAATTGTGTACAGTACAGAATACTTGATAATGATAATAAATGACTATGTTACTGGTTTCTGTATTTCCTGTATTATACTTTTAATTGTTATTTTAGAGAATACTCTTTCTACTTATCAATTTTTTTTTTGCTGTAAAACGATGCCATGTTAGGCTACCAGAAGTCTCATACATCTTGTGTTTACTACATCTCTTGATTGCATTGTTTTCTCATGCTTGATTTGACCTCGTGTGTAGTTTTGTAGAGTGAAGTGCTGTTCAAGTTTGTAGCCAACGAGCAATAGACTATACCATTTAGCATAGCTATATAGTAGTATACCTATATCATCTAGGTTTGTGTAAGTGCACTCTGATGTTTGCACAACTACAAAATCACCTGACAACACACTTCTAAGAATGTGGTCCAGGCACGGCTGCAGATGTAATTAATTCAAGTTGTGACAAAGGAAAATCAGTCAGATAGTGGAAAGTTAACAGGACAACAAAGTTCATTTAGTACTAGCAGTTTTCCAATAATATTTAGAGTAAATATTAAGAGGAGTCTAGATCTTCAGAGGATAAGGAAGTAACTACTTCTAAGTAGGGGGTTAGGAACTATATGTTTGGCAAGCCACAGGATGAGGTGTGAGAGTTACTAGAAACTATTGTATCAAGTTTTAAAGTTAAATGTCTCTAAAGTGGAAATTTTGGACATATTTTTAGTGCCATGTTCAATTTTCAGGCATTTTATGTTTAATTAAGTTTAACCTCTAACATTGAGAGATATTCATTGATAATGGGGCTTGGCTTTTATTCTTTTTATTATTGTTGAAACTATATGCTGCAACTTAGCTCCATTAAGCTGAATATATATATATATATATATATATTGGAAGCCTGATGCACAAAATTTTTGCAAGGAGCTCGGCCCTCACAGCCCTGACTACCTTGGCCAGCCCTGCAGCCCCGGCTTCGTCTAGAAGGTTGTCCAGACACTTGTTCTGCTGTTCGGTCTAATTAGCATATTAGCTCTTTATTATATAGGATGTATTGGAGGCCCAGTGCACGGGATTTGTGCACTGGTGGGGGGTGTGGCCTGTGGGGACCTGTCCGCTGTGGGAGCACTGCTTATCCCCAACAGCAAAGCGATGCTTGCGCTGTGGGAGTGCACTGACCACCAGGGGGCAGCTCCTGTGTTGAGCTTCTGCCCCTTGGTGGTCAGTGCGCATCATAGTGACTGGTCAATCTGTCGTTCTGGTCGTTCCACTGTTTGGTCGCTGGGCTTTTATTATTGGGTGATTTAATTTTTTCAAAATGGCCTTGAAGAAGAATAGGTGCAGGAAGGATGAGGAATAAAAGCATGATAAAGCTGCTTGAGCATCCTCTTGAAGGGCATTAGAAATTGAACTCCTTGGAATTGAGAGTCGTAGGCAGATTTACCTACCCACCACCCAGCCACCAAACCAACCAACATTTATTAGGATCTACTTGTGTTAGGCATTGTGCTGCATTTTGAGGTTGTAAAGATTATTAAGACTTTCAGAGTAATCAAGGAATGTTAGTTCATTTTTAGCACTAGTGTTTTATAAAATATTGGGAAAACAGTGATCATAGTTTTCACATAGAAATTATATTAGAGGTAATCAATTTGAAAAAGCCTTTAAAAATGATATATATGGGTTGCAACAATTTTTAAAAAATTATATTTTCACATAAAAGGATAACTATAAGAATTTTATATTTTTACTCTTTATCTTGGTTTTGATTTTATAATTTGAGTTAAATATTCATGCCAATGAATACAGTGTGCATATTTTATTTGATTTTAAGTTCAAACACATTTTTTATGCATTGACAATCATGATATTTTTATCGCAGATCTCATTTTAGAGAGCACTAATATCTATATCCTGAGCCAAATGAGGCAAAAAGAAAAGATATATTTATATTATCCCCTCATAAAAGAGTCAATTATGTTTGGACTATAGGATATTATTATTAACAACAATATTACTGATAATATATTAGTGCTAGAGTATACAAAACATTCAAAGTTCATTCTCATTTGATTTTCAGAATAGTCTGATTAGGATGAATAAGATTTATCTTCATTTAAATAGAAAAAAAGATTAGAAAAATTGTGACATACTCTATCATTTGGATAACAATGGCATATAATATCATTATTGACATCTCAGCATATATTTAGACTATAATTTATATTTTCATTTTGTAGATGAAAATAAACTGTTACCTGCAAGATCAGGATGTACAATAGAAGATCATGTGATTTCGGGAAATGTAGAAGAATTTCGTAAAGATTTTATTTCAAGAATATGGTTGACCTACAGGGAAGAATTTCCTCAAATAGAAGGCTCATCTTTGACAACAGACTGTGGTTGGGGCTGTACATTACGAACTGGCCAGATGCTATTGGCTCAAGGACTCATACTACACTTTCTTGGTAGAGGTAAATCAAATATCTGTTTTTATTGTTTTGTTTTATTTTAATTTGAATGCCAGCTTTTAAACTGCATAAAATTCCCTGAGGTTAATTTCTTGACTCCCTAATGTCTTCTAAAGTTGAAACTAATCCAAAATATTGCATCCTTATTGAATTGGGTGAGGTATGACTTATACATAACCTTTCATGATTCCCCTTTCAAAAACACATGTGGAACATACCTATTATTCTTGGTTACTACCATGAATTAAGTAAGTTTTGGTGTGGTTATTATTTATTTACTAGAGGCCCAGTGCATGAATTTCGTGCATGGGGGGGGGGGGGCGCGTGTCCCTCAGCCTGGCCTGCACCCTCTCCAATCTGGGATCCCTCTTGCAATCTGGAACCACTGGCTCCTAACCGCTCACCTGCCTGCCTGCCTACCTGATGCCCCTAACTGCTCTCCCCTCCTGGCCTGATCCCCCTAACTGCCTAACTGCTCTCCCTTCCTGGCCTGATCCCCCTAACCGCCTAACTGCTTTCCCTTCCTGGCCTGATTCCCCTAACTGCCTAACTGCTCTCCCTTCCTGGCCTGATCCCCCTAACTGCCTAACTGCTCTCCCTTCCTGCCCTGATTCCCCTAACTGCCTATCTGCCCCCCCCCCCCCCACCCGGCCTGATCTCCGTAACTGCCTATCTGTGCTCCCCTCCTTGCCTGATCCCCCTAACTGCTTATCTGCTCTCCCCTCCTGGCCTGATCCCCCTAACTGCCTATCTACTCTCCTTTCCTCTCCACGCCCTTCGCACCCCCGGCGCAGGCGTGCTGAGAGCTCTCTGCTGCGGCCCTGCCCCTGTCCTGATTGGTCGTTACGTGATGGTGTCCAGAACAATTTGCATATTCCTCTATTATTAATATAGACTAGAGGCCCGGTGCACAGATTCGTTCACCAGTGGGGTCCCTTGGCCTGGCCTGCACCCTCTTGCAATCCAGGACCCCTCGGGGTATGTCGGAGAGCTGGTGTTAGCCTGATCCCCACAGGCCATGTCGAGGGATCCTACTGGTGCACAAATTTGTACACTGGGCCGCTCGTTAGCATATAAGACCTTTGGTTAATCTCTTCCTGCCCTCCCCTTTCCCCCTTCCCTCTGAAATTCATCAGTCTGTTCTATGTTTCCATGCCTGTGGTTTCTGCTCCTGCGTTGAGTGTCTGCCCCCTGGTGGTCAGTGCGTGTTATAGTTCCTGGCTGGTTGGCTGGTCAGCCAGTCACTTAGGCTTTTACATATATAGATTTTTGATCGAACTTTCTGGATTATCTCCAGTTCAATAAATCCCGGGCAGGTCAATAGCAGTGACTTTGAGCAGATAGTTAATATTTTTATATTATTTAAATTTACATTATTGTAACAAATTTTACACTTCTTTATTTTCTCTCTATATATCAATAATGCTTTAAAATTATTTTTATCTTTATAGATATGACAGTAATCAGTTAAACTGATTAGGCATTTCTTAATAAGGTCATCATATTTAGTCTTTTAGACTCTCAAAAATGTCATTGATACCTAACTTACATATATCTTTTTTTTCTAGTGTGCTACCTTCCTTACCCTTCCTATTAGTACATTTTTTTATAATGTGTACATTTGTGGGAGGATTTTAGTTTACCATTTTAGGCTACCCTATATGGTTACCAAGTGCTGTCATTTTTTGTTAGTTTTTCTGAGTGCATGGCAAATATTTAGTAACCTTTCTGTAGGGATTATTGATGAGATCATGTGGAGAATGTTTATTCAAAAGTGGTGTGAATAATGCAAGGAAGAATAATTTTTAAACTCTGGGATGGATTTATTGTGAAGTCAGGGGCAAGAATTGGAATATTTTTAAAAAATATTTTATTGATTTTTTACAGAGAGGAAGGGAGAGGGATAGAGAGTTAGAAACATGGATGAGAGAGAAACATCGATCAGCTACTTCCTGCACACCCCCGACTGGGGATGTGCCCGCAACCAAGGTACATGCCCTTGACCAGAATTGAACCTGGGACCCTTCAGTCCACAGGCCGACGCTCTAGCCACTGAGCCAAACCGGTTAGGGCAAGAATTGAAATATTTTTCATAGTCTTGACTAGATCTCTGAATCTAGGACTCATTTTGTTAACTTGAAATTACATCTATGTTTGGGGACTGTCTTGTTATTTAAAACAGTGACATTGTGGAAAAGTTGACTTTTTTTAAGAATGCTGATCTTTAATGACTTTATTTATTATACCTTTTCATTTACTGGCAAATTCATATTACTCCTTAGACAATGATTACGTTATTCTGAAAGGATTGTATGAGAAAAAAAATTAAGAAATATTTAAAATTGCCATAGTCAGACTTCTATTTTAACACATAACCAAAACAAACTTGTTTTCTGAAGTTATTCTTTCATAAATCCTCTGAATGTTAGTGAATATGTTCACTGTGCCTTTGGGTGGTCAAGACTGGATATCTGATAAGCAGTACAGGTAATGGAATACAAAAGTCTTTATCCCATCTCAGTGCTGTCAAAGAAAAGAAAAAAAAAGCATATTCAGAATTGTCTATGTGTGTCTGAGTTTGCTATTTCTCTCTCTCTCTCTCGCTTTCTTTTTTTGTAATACAGTCCAATTTTAGAAATTATAGAAACTATAGAAGAGTCCAGAGCAGGGGTCTTCAAACTTTTTAAACAGGAGGCCAGTTCACTGTCCCTCAGACCATTCATTGGAGGGCCGGACTATAGTTTAAAAAAAACTATGAACAAATTCCTATGCACACTGCACATATCTTATTTTGAAGTAAAAAAACAAAATGGGAACAAATACAATATTTGTATTTACATGTGGCCCGCAGGCCGTAGTTTGAGGACCCCTGGTCCAGAGAATAATATTGCTACTCAAAAGTAAGCATTATCAATATATTGACCTATTTTTCCACTCATGCCTTTATTTGCTTTTTTAAAAGTGTATTTATTTATAATATATTTTTATTGATTTCAGAGAGGAAGGGAAAGGGAGAGAGATAGAAACATTAATGATGAGAGAATCATTGATCGGATGCCTCCTGCACACCCCCTACTAGGGATCGATCAAGCCCGCATCCTGGGGCATGTGCCCTGATCATGTGCCCTGACTGGGAATCGAACCATGACCTTCTGGTTCATAAGTTAACACTCAAGCATTGAGCCAAACTGGCTGGATTTTATTTGCTTTGTTGTTTTTATTTTTAAAAAATCTTTATTGTTGAAAGTATTACATATGTCCCCTTTTTCCTCCATTGCTCTCTCTTTTTTAAATCAACTTTACTGAGATATAATCTACATTTCATAAACTCACTCATTTAAAGTGAACAATTCAATGATTTTTAGTAGATTTACAGAGTTCTGCAACCATCACCATAATCTCATTTTAGGACAATTTCATCATCCCCCAAAGAAACCTCATATCTATTAGTATTTACTCCCAATACACTCCTGTTCCATATGCAATTATTAATCTACTTTCTGTCTCTATAAATTTACCTCTTTCTGAGCTTGCTATTTTAGTTTAGTAACCCATCTAAGTTTAAATGCTGCATACTTATTTTAGAAGAATTGTTAAAGTCTAACTGTTTAAAAGATCTGAACACCTTGCTTTGGAACTACTATAGCTTGGACCTGGCCTGATGCTTTGAACATTGAAAATTCAGACTCTGAATCATGGACTTCCCACACTGTAAAAAAATTTACTGCATCATTTGAAGCATCGCTGTCAGGGGAAAGAGAACTCAAAACCCCAACAATTTCTCTGAAGGACACAATTGGGAGGTACTCTGATGATCATGAAATGCGAAATGAAATTTATCACAGGAAAATCGTCTCTTGGTTTGGTGACTCCCCCTTGGCTCTCTTTGGCTTACATCGACTGATAGAATATGGAAAGAAGTCTGGGAAAAAAGCTGGAGATTGGTATGGACCAGCTGTGGTGGCTCACATTTTAAGGTAAAATGTCTTACAATCTTTCATCTCATGGCAGAGGTTCTCAGGCTCAGCGGTACTGATTTTTGCAGTGTATATACGTCATTGGAACTTTTAAAGTTTAACTATGTGAGAATATTCATAAAGGAGCTTTTATTTGCACCGTTTTGCAACTCTAGTTACATTTCATTTGCTGACAGTTTTCTTCATTTGCTTGCAGATATAGATGTCTAAGTCTCTTTCTAACCAGGTTTTCATTAAACTACCTTATTGAATTATTCTAAATACTAACAACTCTTTCAACTTTGTAACATGCATAACATTACAGGTTTGTTTTTTTTTTAGTATAACTTAGGGGCTGTAATGTACTGATAGTGTAATGAAATGTCAAGAACTAAAATGGATGTTTTCAGCATTTCTTTGCACACATCAAATTCTTGTATGTATGGGGCTATTAGTATTATAATTATATAATAGTAAAATAGTTTGTGACAGAATAGTTAGAAAAAAATCGAAAGTCGCCCTAGCCAGTTTGGCTCAGTGGATAGAGTGTCTGCCTGTGGACTGAAGGGTCCCAGGTTCAATTCCGGTCAAGGGCACATGCCCAGGTTGCGGGCTTGATCCCCAGTAGGGGGTATACAGGAGGCAGCCAATCAATGATTCCCTCTCAACATTGATGTTTCTCTCTTTCCCTCTTCCTTCCTCTCTGGAATCAATAAAAATATATAAAAAAAAGTCTAAGGTCAAATTTCTCTATACCTCATCTTTTTTTTTTAAACATATTTTATTGATTTTTCACAGAGAGGAAGGGAGAGGGATAGAGTGTTGGAAACATCGATGAGAGAGAAACATCGATCAGCTGCCTCCTGCACACCCCCTACTGGGTATGTGCCCACAAACAAGGTACATGCCCTTGGCCGGAATCGAACCTGGGACCTTTCAGTCCGCAGGCCGACGCTCTATCCACTGAGCCAAACTAGTTAGGGCAACCTCATCTTTTTATGTGCCATTTATTTGGATACTACTTAAGTTTTTAAAAAGTAGTCTTATTTGTTATATGTCCCATTATTATTACTATAAATGGAATTATTAATAGGTCATCCAAGTATAGTATGTTGTAGTAAATTTATTCCATTTAGAGTCATCTATAAATTTGAAATTATTACCAAATTTTTTGCATACTATATTAAATTGCTGTTATATTTTATAGGTCAGATTCCTACATTTGAAAAAGTATTTGCATAATGTTATTAAATGGATTGTTAATAATATCAAGTTCAGCTTGGTATGACATTTATAAACGCATAAGCATAAACGCTTAGCTTCTACTCTTAAGGTGCAGAAAACTTTTTTGTAAAAGGCCTGATAGTAAATATTTTAGCCTTTGCAGGCCTTATAAGGTCTCTATTGCTCATTTTTCTTTTCTATTTTTTTCTTTCTTGCTTTCTTTTTAAAAACAAGCCTTTACACAGTAAAAACCATTCTTACCAAAAAATCCCAGACCACAGGTCATACTTGGCTTATGGCCCATAGTTATTGATCCTTCTGTACTAATAAACAAACATGTATAATAAGTTAACATGCATGTTAAGTTAAAGATTATAAAGATATAATTAAGTAAAAATATTTATATTTCTACAACTTGTGTAATTCCCTTTTACAAGATATTGTGATTTTTAAAAAAATATATTTTATTGATTTTTTACCGAGAGGAAGGGAGAGGGATAGAAAGTTAGAAACATCGATGAGAGAGAAACGTCGATCTGCTGCCTCCTGTACACCCCCCACTGGGGATGTGCCTGCAGCCAATGTACATGCCCTTGACCAGACTTGAACCTGGGACCCTTGAGTCTGCAGGCTAACGCTCTATCCACTGAGCCAAACCGGTCAGGGCAAGATATTGTGATTTTTTAAAAAATATATTTTTATTGATTTCAGAAAGGAATGGAGAGGGAGAGCTAGAAACATCAATGATGAGAGAGAGTCATTGATCGGCTGCCTCCTGCACACCCTCCACTGGGGATCTAGCACGCAACCTGGGCATGTGCCCCTGACCAAGAATTGAACCTGGGACCCTTCAGTCCACAGGCTGACGCTCTATCCACTGAGCCAAACCAGCTAGGGCAAGATATTTTGATTTTTAAAAACTATCATGCACTTTAAAAAAATGCTTTTATTAATTTTAGAGATGAAGGTATAGGGAAAGAGAAACATGGGATCCACTGCTTCTTGCTTCATGCCCCCTACTGGGGATTGAGCTGAGCCTGTAACCCAGGCATGTGTCCTGACCCGGAAACAAACTGATGATCTTTTGGTGCATGGGATGACACTCAACTAACTGAGCCACAACAACCAGGGCTATATTGTACACCTTTGAGAACATGATACTCACTTAGAAATATTTTTCAATTTGCAGTTAGGTCTATAGAATTCTAAGACTTGAAATTAGGAAATTCATTTATTCATGCCATACAGGTTTTTGAATGAAGGAAAAAAACGCCATGTTATTGTTAAAAGAAAAGAAAAAGACTTTCATACGTGTACCAGTGGACAAATAGAAATTCACTGCTAGTCAGTTAATATGAAGCAAACCTTGAAGCATATTGTAATACCATTGGTTAGCAAGTGTTTAATGTTCTTTGAGTAATTTAGTGTAATAATCAACTTTGAAAAAATTGACCTGATTTTTGGTACCACTCAGATGGTAGTTTTGAAAGCAGACATTACAAGTTAAATGAGAATGTCAGGGAAATGATGGATTTCTTTCCTCTTAAATTAACTCTTTACTTACCAACTGAAAAGAACAGTTAGGATTTAAATTATGTACTTGTTATTTCTTAGAAAAGCAGTTGAAGAAGCAAGACACCCTGATTTACGAGGAATAACTATTTATGTTGCGCAAGATTGTACAGGTAAGGAATATAAATAATTTTAATTTTCATCTGTTCAATTGGTCAGACTTTTTCATATGTGTTTAAGTTATCCCAATTATATTCTAAATGATTATGAAGGTAGGGACCATGTCTTACACATTTGTGTTCCTATGTAACCCCCTACACATAGTAGGCACTTATTAAATATTTCTTAATATACTATGAATTATTAGTTGCTATACTAAAATAAGCTACTAAAGAAAATTCCAATATTTAAAATGACTACTTTAGAAAAAGCTAGATGAGAAAATTTAACAAAGATATATACTTGGGCTGAGTATGTGCCAAGTACCTTCTCATCAATGGATATGTTTCCAGGAGGTAAAATTCTTCGTTTGAATTTGTTTTGTAATAGTGCTTCAGTACATTATCTAATGTTGCAGCTAATGTCCAGAATTTTGCCTTGTTTTATTGTTTGGGTCTTCTGTTTAATGACCAATATTTATTTATGTATGTATGTATTTATTTATTATTGATTTTAGAGGAAAGGAGAGAAAGAGAAACATTGAGTGGCTGCCTACCGAATGTGCTTTGACCAGGATTGAACCTGAAACCTGGGCATGTGCCCTGTTTGGGAATTGAACCTGCCACCTTTCGGTGTTGGGGATGATGCTCCAACCAACTCAGCCACACCAGCCAGGGCACCAATATCTATAATAATGTCAAACTCTGTTGGGAGTAAAATAGAGACTTTAATTTGCTGATAAAATAAAAGTGCCTTGCCAAACCGGTTTGGCTCAGTGGATAGAGCATTGGCCTGCAGACTGAAGGGTCCCAGGTTCAATTCCGGTCAAGGGCATGTACCTTGGTTGCGGGCACATCTTTAGTAGGAGGTGTGCAGGAGGCAGCTGGTCAATGTTTCTCTCTCATCGATCTTTCTAACTCTCTATCCCTCTCCCTCCCTGTCTGTAAAAAAATCAATAAAATATATTTTTAAAAAATAAAAATAAAATAAAAGTGCCTTTAAATAAGCCATCACATACTGTTAAATTTATTTTTTATAGAAATGCCATTATCAGGATAAAATATGTTAATGTTTGGGGAAAGTTAAATATACTTCAATCATATTTAATATAAAGGTATTTGCAAAATGCTTTATTTTGTGAAGGTTACCCTGATAACTAAGTAGTGTTTATAATGTGGAAAGAATGGTAACTAAGTACACATGCACTTTGTTTGTTTTTTTGTTAAGGTTAATTGTGTCTTTTTTTTAAAGACATATGAAAATGAAAATTGTAAATTTTCAGATGAGTATGATTTTTACAGGTACTATATATATTTATATATATATATTTTTTTTAGCTAGGAAGACTTGCAAATAAAATTTGTTGTGTTAAGAGTACTAATTAGCCAAAGGATGTACTTAACCAATTAACCATTAAATAAATTTATGAATTTGCCTTTTGTGCTTTTATTGCTAACAAACAGCCTTGGTCTTTAAATGTTACATATTGTTAATTAAACAACACAAAATTCCTCATTATATTAGTATAAGTGGTTTGTTTAATTTCAAGTAGTTTTAAAAATCTTTAACACTGATGTTTCAGAATCCTAAAGGAAGAGTTTATATCAGTGTAGTGTATTTTGATAAATTATAGGATTAGGAATTAGGTGAAGCCAGATTTTATCAATAATTTTCCCCCCTCTGCCATCATTAGTATTTTAAAAGGTTCTGTTTTCCGTTCCTTGCATCCTCTTCTTATTTGGAATTCTCTTCCTTTGTAATTGCATCTCTTTCCATGGCTTTGAGTAGTTAAGACTCTGCACTGTACACTACAGTACAATGTCCTTTATAATCTGGACTTTTGAAACTACATTTTCAATGTTGCTTGTGCCAATATGAGGTAACTTATATTTTCTTCTGCCCTTCAAATATCTCTACCTAGATGTTTTCAGACACTTCAAATTCAGCATGTTTAAGATTAAACTCATCACTTCCTCTACCCCACTTCCTATTTTTTTTCTCTAATAGTATCATGTCCATATGCATACACTTACTTATTCTCAACTCTCCTCAACCAAAGCTTACCAATTGCACTTAAAATATTTCTTTCTGAAATCTCTTCTCTCTTCTCTACTCTCATTGATTTAGATCAGACCCTTACCTGTAACATGGACTTTAACTTGATTTCCTTGTGTCTCTCCTCTTTTTCATTTATCTGATCAACAGAAACTGATCATGTCCCTTAATGTAAAAACTGTGACTGTCCATTTACTCTGGCCTCGTTATTTTAGCATCTGAAGCACACGATGTCCTTTATAATTTGTTCTGACCTGCATTTCCAGCCTTACCTCCCAACACTGTCTTCCATTTTGATATACCCAAGTTCTGTCACCTTCAGGCCATTCCTTGCACATACTATTATTATGTTTTCTCATGCCTTTGAACATATCGCCTCTGCTTAGAATGTCCCTTATTATTAAAAGGCCTCTTGTTTACTTTTAACTCATTCTTTAAGAACATTCTCAAAGTTTACATCCTTGGTAAAGCCTTTCCTACTCCCGTCAGGCAGAGTTAGTTTGTTTTTCTGTGCTCTGTAACATTTTGGAAATATCTCTATTAAATGTTGCACTTGAAATCACTTGTAATATCACCTTACGATGATCTGTTTCTCCCTGTAGATCAATGATTGTTAAGGTAGCAGGAGTAGGGGAAAGGCATCCAAATCATTTGGTTGGGAATCTGCTGGAGTGAGCTTGTTACGTAATTAGACTATTTCATAGTCCTTACATATGTTAGAAGTGGTGGAGAAACACCAGAATGATTGAACCAGACTCTCTGAAATCAGGGTCTTATTTGCTATTACCCCTCTAGCATTGAACACCTCAGTAAATCGGTGGCCCTCAATTAATGTGTGTCCAATGAAGATGAAGGGTAAGAGGCATTTGATTAGGGAGGAATTGTTTTACATGACAGTGGAAATATTATTACTTGCTCTTACTATGGCAATATTTGCCTCTGGAGGAAGTAGAACTTTCCGAAGGGAAACTTCATTCGATTGGCCTGTGTATTAGTTCAGAGAAGTGAAAGGTAGGAGATGGTCATGTGTACACTGCCTTAGAAAAGTGAGAGAATTTAAAGGTCTGTAGTCAGAAGCCACTACTGAGTTGTTTGAAGAAAATGAGATGATAGAATTGAGACAAATGGAAAGAACTGTTGTGGCATTTTTGTAGCTTTGGTTTCAACCAGGGACTTTCAACCAGTATGCTGCAAGAATTTTTATTTTTATTTTATTTTATTATTTTTTAAAATACATTTTTATTGATTTCAGAGAGAAAGGGAGAGGGAGAGAGAGAGATAGAAAGGTCAATGATGGGAGAGTATCATTGGTTGACTGCCTCCTGCACGCCCCCTACTGGGGATCGAGCCCGCAACCCGAGCATGTGCCCTTGACAGGAATTGAACCTGGGACCTTGCAGGCCACAGTCCAATGCTCTATCCACTGAGCCAAACCAGCTAGGGCGAGAATTTTTAAAACATGCAATACCTGACTATTTAGTTAGGGGCACTGACTTCTTTTCCCTTAGATTGTTAAATAAAAAATAACAACAGCCAACATAATAATAGCTGTCCACTATGAATAATTAAAAATTATACCTGTATTTTTTTTTTTTTTTGTCAGATCGGCTAAAAAAGTATATATTTTTGGTGTGCCACAGAATGTGAGTAATTAGTTTATATGTACCATAAGACGAAAAGGTTGAAAATTGCTGATTTAGACTGACTGGTGGAAATGGGGAAGCTTGTGTACAAAGAATCCAATAGCTCATAGTCTAAATTTGGAATTTAAAAGGAAGCACTGGGGCACAAGAGACAGAATTTGTTAAGCAGTTCACTGGAAGAGCAGAAGAGTTTGGTGAAACTGACAGGGAGTGTGGGTGTAAAGTAACTTTTGAATAAAACTATTTTATGTTGAACAAAACAAAATAAAGTTTTGTCTGTATTTGCTTCTACCGAATTCTCTCATTTTCTCTTGAATTATTCCACTTAGGCTCTCCCACCCATCATTCCACCAAAACTACCCGTATCAATAATTTAATCTTGCTGAATCCGGTGGTCCCTTCTCAGTCCTCACATCACACAGTCTGTCAGTAGCAGCTGACACAGCCGACCACTTTCTCCTTTTCTTTGTAACATTTTGTTTGCTTAGTTTCCAGAATACAACTTTCAGGTTCCCTCTATCTCCTGTCCATCCAACTCCTCAGTCTCCTTTGCTGGTTTTTCCTTATCTCCCCGATCTCTAAAATTGTTGGTGTGCTGTGCTCAGCCTTTAGACTCCATGTCTTTTTCTGTGTACATGGATTTGGCTTTACAGTACCATCTGTCTGCTGTCAGTACCCGAATTTATAGGTCCACCCTGGGCCTCTCCCCAAATCCAGGCTTTTGTGTCCATGACTGCCTTCCTCTCTGCTTGCATGTCTAATAGGCATCTCAAACTCAGCGTGTCTAAAAACTGAGTTCCCAATCCTCCCTCTTATATTTGCCTCCCCCCCTTGCTTATACCCAAACCCTTCAAATCACCCATGATTCCTTTTTCATCTCTCACACTTTACATTTAATGTATTAGAGAATTATTTATCTTCAAATTGATCACTTTTCACTGCTTCCACATGACCATGCTGTGACCATTCCCAGTCTTCATAATTACAGCCTTTGTTCAAGCCACCATCCTCTCTAGCTGAATTACTGCAGGGGCTTTCTAGCTGTTCTCTGGGCTTCAGCCATTGCCCCCATCGTCTGCCTTTAACACGTGAACCAGACCGGTGAAGTGTAAGTCAGAGCAGGACATTCCTTTCCTAAAAAAACTCCTCAATGGCTTCCCATCTCACTTCAAGTAAAAACTAAAGTCTTTGCAATGGCCTTTGAAGAGTGCACACAAGCTGTCTTCACTCTCTCCTAGTCGGTAACTTTATCTCCTTACCTCATTTCTGCTCCTGTAGCCTTTGCTCACTTCCCTTCAGAGGCACCGGCCTCTTATTCCTGGAATATGCCAGCTGTGCTTCTACCCTAAGGCATTTGCACTTGGTGATCTTTCTGCCTGGAGTGCTCTTCTCCCAGGTATCTGCATTACTTGGTTTCTTACTTTAAGTCTTAACTTAAATATTAGTTTCTCACAAGACCTTGCCCACCATCTGATTTTAAATTGACCCTGCCCCCAGCATTTCCTGTCCATCTTTCTCCCTTTGTTTTTCTTTGATGCACCATCTGACATCTATTTTATTTATTTATTGCCCATTTCCCTGTATAGAGTGTATGCTCTTTTAGTGGGATTTTTCTCCGTTTTGCTCGCTCTTGAAGACCCAGTGCCATGCAGTAGCTACTCAATAAGTATCTGTTGAATGCATAAATGAGGTAGGTATTTTTAACTCACTGAGACTTTGATAGTGATGTCAGAGATCAGGTGACTGGCCAATGTGGGGAAATTAGGGGAAAAATGTTTCTGAAAGTATTTAACACATTTTCATTTTTTTTTTTTCAGTTTACAGTTCAGATGTAATTGATAAACAGTGTGCTTCCATAGCCTCTGGTAATACAGATGACAAAGCTGTTATTATTCTAGTTCCTGTTAGACTTGGTGGAGAAAGAACCAACACCGACTACTTAGAGTTTATAAAGGTAGGAGATGAGAGCTATTTATTTTTTTAAGGCAATGATAGCTCATATGAAAAATACAGAAGGTTTGCAATATTTTCTATTTAATGAGTAGTGATGATTTTATAGTTGTAGATCATAAAGTTTAACATTAGAGATATAAAAAAAATTTAAAAATTGAGTTTTAAAGAGAGAGGAAGGGAGGAGGAGAGAGAGAGAAACATTGATATGAGAGCAAAACATGAATAGTCTGCCTCCTGCATGCACCCTACCAGGGATCAAGCCTGCAACCCGGCATGTGCCCTGATTGGGCATTGAATCGGCAACCTTTTGGTGTTTTGGTGCATGGATGATTCCCAACCAACTGAGCCACACTGGCCAGGGCTGACAGAGATTTTAAATTTCATTAAAGGTCAGATGTGATTTGAAGAGGCCAGTGTTCTATGACAAGATGAAAAGCCTTTTAATCTGTGTAGCTAATCAAGGAGACACAGATGCAGCAAAAATCATAATCCTATATAATAAAAGCCTAATATGCTAAGTATCTGGTCGACTGGTCAGCCATTGAACCAATCAAAGTGTAATATGCTAATGATATGCTAAGGCCGCTCAACCGCTTACTATGTCATGCACTGACCACTAGGGGGCAGACGCTCCGACTGGCAGGTTAGCTTGCTGCTGGGGTCCGGCCAATCGGGACTGAGCAAGACAGGCTGGACATGCCCTGGAGTCCTCCTTGGTCTCTCCCTGGCTGGCCTATCTCCCGTGTCTCTCCCCGGCCCTGATCTTGCACTGGTGGGGTCCCTCCGCCTGGCCTGTGCCCTCTCCCAATCTGGGACCCCTCGGGGGATGCGGGAGAACTGGTTTTGGCCCGATCTCGCAGGCCAGGCCGATGGACCCCACTGGTACACGAATTCGTGCATCAGGCCTCTAGTCTGTAATATATCTACATTTCCCATTATCGTTATTTATGATTTTTAAAAGTAAGTACCTTTATTTATTCATAAAACCCACATTAAATTATGTCAAATAATTATTGGAACATACTGACTTTTCTATTATGGCTGCATTATCTATTAATTTGTTTCCTGTGTCACCATGAGGTCAATAAGAAGTTAGAATGATTACTTATATAGACAGAAATGATGAAGATAGACTGTGGAGAGGTTCCAACTTTGTTTTCTTCATATTAACCAGTTAAAAATCTGCTCTATTTCATAATTCTTTTTTCCTAAAGAACCTAATTATGTTATCTTGTTTTGGGCACCAAGATATTCAGTTGTCATAGAACTTTAACTTTGGAAATACTTAGTTTCTGGTTAATATTATAATATTTATATTATTTGCATAGTTTTAATAAAATTTCTCATTTATTCAAGGGCACAGATCAAATTCCTTTTTGAATGGAGTGTTATGAGATATAGTGATCTTGAAATAAAGTCTAGATTTGTGTTTTATGATTCATAACAATTTTTTCCCCACATGAAGCATTAATCCCATATTGTGGTCCCTATGTATATAGTGGAAAATGTATCTTCAGGTCAAATTGTACTGATTCTAAAAACCTAGAGCAATTCTTTTCAGTATGTGGTAGATGGAAATCTTCTAGCTGGCGTATTGGCTTTTCCTAACAGTTACTAAAATTTTGTAGGTACACTTGTTACTAATAACACCAATAATATCATATATTAATAACATATTAATTCTTTAGATAGAAATGGGGTTTTGATTTCTAACTCATGGGTTCTTTAGTGGAGTTATTGGTAGAATGCGAAGTTATAAACCATTTTATCTAGAGAGTCCATTGAAGATTTTGAGACTTGGGGCATCTTGTCATGTCTCAGTAGGTTCTAACAAAATCTGAACTGGATTCCCTCTCCTTTTTCCACTGCCATGAAAAGATTAGAAACAACCAATATTGGAACTGACTCCTTTAGCCACAACCCCATTGCAGGTGGAATGGGCTGCAGATGGCTTCGAGGCATGTTATATCTGGCCGAGGGCTCTGCTACTTAGAGGTATTGAGAGTATCTCTCAGATGGCGGACTACCTAATGCTCCTGAGTGATTCACTGGAGCCTGAATTGTGGTGAAATGAACCCTGGTTGGCATATAGGAGTTGTTCAACAAATATTTGTTAACTCTCATATTTGTATAACATTTTCAATACATGTTAATCTCATTTTGCCCTCACAGTCAGGAACTGGATTATCTTTATAGGACAGAAAAGACAGAAGTTAAGTGCTATGGTCAAGTTCAGATAGCAAATTGGTAAGAGAGACTAGGACTTTTGGTTGGTTTTCATATTTTTTCCTTAAAACATGGACTTTTAAAAATGTAACATTTTTTTGAGCTTTTACTAAATTAATTTATACTATAGTCCACTAAAATGAGAGAGCAGTGACTATTGACACATTTTAATTTTTCAATTATCAGATAAAAAGAGCTGAAGTGGCTGAGTGTAGTAGATCATATGCTAGGTGTTATGCTTGGTCAGAGGGGGTGGTTGGGTCAAAAGCCAAAATGAAAGCATGTAAAGAGGCATTCACTTACAAGTGAAAAAAAGTATCTAATAGCCCTAAAAGAAAAATGATCTTCCTCTTCTTCTTCTCCTTTCTTCTCCTCTTCCTCCACCTCTACCTGTACTCATCTTTCGCCTTCCCTTCCCTCCCCCTCTGCTTCTTCCTTCTTCATCAGCAGTTGTATTTTTTCCTGCCAAACCATTGTATAGTATGCCCCTTAATATTCACCATTCATGTGTGTTTTTCAAATGTTTTAATCAGTAATTCCACAGTATTTCAGAGATGGTACCTTCTCCTTTACCATTCTGTGAGGAGAAAGAAACTCGGTGTGGTGCTTTATCAGCTCTTACCACAGGAAGTCTGTCTGCCTATCTATCTATCTATCTATCTATCTATCTATCTATCTATCTATCTATCTATCTATCCGTCCATCTACCGACCTATCATCTGTATGTATTCATTCATTCATTCATTCATTCATTCATTTATATTTTCTAAGGGACCAGGAATGAGGAAAATCCAATATCTTCTCTTTATTTAGCGAGAAAAATTAGTACTTTCCTTTTTGACTGATTACTTCAGTCTTATTTATTGCTCCAGGGATACAGCTCAATAAATTCACAGCACTAGATAACTATGAAGAAGTTTTTTTAGGAACTGAAAAGTGTTTCAAGTTTCCAGAAATACAGCCCCTTATATGTAATGGCATTCGAGCTCCTTAATCTGCTTCTAAGTGTTAATGGCTAAATCTGCTCCAGTATGTTGTAAAGAGAATATAGATGTCTGGAACCGAAGTCTTTCTTCCATTACTTGGACTCATTCTTCTTCTGAGAAGAATTGGTAATGAGTCTTGTTATATATATTTTTTCTTTCTTTTTCTCAGCTGTGAGGGATTTAGAACTTTCACTCCCTCGTGGGTCCCTATGTCATAGCATTGTGTTTCAGCTGATCAGGTGATCTCAAGTTAAGACACTATCTAATTGTGTTAGGATTTTTATTTAGGGGAAAGCAGTAGACTCATTAATGATAAATAACTATTATTGTCAAGTGTTGTGTGTGTGTGTGTGTGTGTGTGTGTAATTTCATCCTAACTTATTTTATAGTTAGCACTAACATTTTAACCCAATATGCCTTCTCTATTTTATTTAAATTTTTTAGTTACAGTTTTCCTTTCCCAAAAAACCTCTATATTTTCACAAGACTGATAGGGTTATTTATAACAGTGAGAACCTGAAAACAATTTAAATATTTATAATGGGGGTTTTAAAGCACATTTTGTTATCTTCATAAAATAGAATATTTTGTAGTCATTAAAAATAAGATAGGTCTATATTTATTGATAGGAAATAATGTTTATGACATAATGAGAGATAAAAGTTACAACAGTATACATTGTATGATGCCACATATAAAAATTTTATTTGTAAATCTACATCATATAGATAGATGTCAAGAAGATTTCCCCCCAAATGTTAATTATGATGAGCTTTAAGTGGTGGGATTTTGGGAAATTTTTACTGTGTGTTTTTATTACAATGACCATATATTTTTAAGAAAATAATTAAGCTTAAAAAAATGCTATGGTTTGATTACTTGTTAAAGGGAAAAAAGCATTTGTTTATATATTCTTTATTTTTATATCTTCTAGATTTCAAAACATCTTCTCATTTACGAGAAGGAAAGTTTGACTATTGTTTAATACTTTTGGGTTGTTTTTCTTTTTTGAAAATAACATATTAGTATTTTGTGACATATATGCTAAAATTAATGCAGGAACTATTGACAAGACATTATTGATCCCACTGGACATATTTTTAACTGACCCCACAGGACTTTTATTTTATTTTTAAAGGCATAGAGTTATTTGGCCCAGCTTAAATAGACTTCTCAGAATAGATGCTGAGGGGCATATTAAATTATTTATTCAGGTACCTCTGTTATTTTATAATTAGTAAAACAATTTAGCTTTAAATAAAATAGTAATTACTATTTTCCTTAGATTAAAACATTTCCATTAGTCATTATGTTTATTCCAAATGAAGTAGTATAAAAATATCTGTCAAGTAAATGCCATTGATTAGAAAATGGGTTTTAGTTTGGGATTCAGGGTTCAATGAAAACAGCAATAAGATCTAAGAAAAATTTCTAGCCTTTCCAAAAGTCCGATGAAAATACATTGATTGCAATAAGGCTGCACCAGCAACAGAAAGACCTGGTGTTCTGGCTTTGGCAGGCAATGTTATTGTCTGTACGTGGTACTGTTGTCTGTCCCTGTATTGGGCACACAGTAGTTGTTTAACGTTGTTGAGTGACACGCTGGTCAGAATACTTGATTTAGTCATGTTAATGTTGAGTGATTTAAAGAAAAGGGAAGATAGTTTTTTAGACAGAATGATTTTAGAACATGAGGACAAATGTAATAAAAATAAAACTGGTGGTGAAAAATTTGGGAACCCTAATATTGGTAATATAAATTTAGTTGTTTTGGATAATTACCATTTGTTTCTTGACTCTAAATCTGAATTAATTTCTTTTTGCAGGGTATTTTAAGTCTCGAATATTGTGTGGGAATTATTGGTGGCAAACCAAAACAGTCATATTACTTTGCTGGATTTCAAGGTTGGTGATTTAGTAAAGTATATTTCTTCATTGTTTTCTTTTGAAAGTCAGTAAGTTAATATCAGATCCTCTGGAAGCAGGATGATTAACAGAGCAAAATGAGTACCTTATAAATTCATCAGTCCTACCATAGCCACTCATTTGTCATTTGGTCCACAACATAATTGGATTCTGCAAAATGTATGTTTAATTTCTGTTATTGCATAAACAAGGCATAATTTATTGGTTTCACTAAACTTCAGAAGACATTGCTTTCACATTCTGGCAGTTGCTATTTACATATTTACTTTTTACCAGGGTTAGTGGTGCTAGTTGATGATAAAATGACAAGCAATATGTTCTTCCTGTCAAGATAAAGTAGTGCGATTCATTTTTCATGTGCAAACTGTAGAATATAATTGTGTGTTTGTGAAAGTAATTTTATCACCAAAAATTAAATGACAATCTCATCACTTTATAAAAATTCTGCTTATACAAGCATATTTGATTATGCAAAAGTTAATCTGTCCTGTGCAAACCTATGTTTCAGTCAATGAATATCAGTCTGGCAAGCTGTTACTCCCAGGTTTTTTTCAGCTATTCTACATAGAAATTGGATTGTAAGCAGTGTAATAATAAGGTGTTTTTTGAATTACTTGTCTTCTGTTTTGTCCTTGTAGATGACAGTTTGATTTACATGGATCCTCATTACTGCCAGTCTTTTGTAGATGTCAGCATAAAGGATTTCCCTCTTGAGGTACTATGGATTAAGAGCTGTTTTCTTACTATATGAAGCAAACTCTAATTATTTAGAGATGTACTAGGCAGCTAAGCTTTTATGGTATTACAATTACAGCTTAATAATACATATTTTACTAACTTATAAAACCATAACCCACACCATAGTCAAAGGTTAAATAATTTCTTACTGAATTTTAATTTATGATATACCTTTGTTTCCATTTATCTTTGTCTCTAACTTGTTAGACACCCTAGCCCTGCCACAATAATTGAGCAAGCCTCCAAGTGACTGTAAATATACAGCAGAACAGTACTGAAGCATAAAAATGTTAGGCATGTTTAAAACAAAGAAAGAAAAAAAAGGGGAAAAAAGGAAAAGAAGATGGTGGAGTAGGGTGAGAATGACAAGGTGACTTAAGGAGACTACCTGATAAATTATTTTGCTGAAGTCTAATAATTAAATCTTGGCCTCCAGTTTTCAAGAGCTTAGTTGGGCTTCTAATTTATGTTTTAGGTTTGATTTTGCAACAACTTTTTCTCTTTATGTTGGTCATTTTGTGATCCAGCACTTGAATTCAGAAAATCTGAGAGTGCATAAGTGAGACATGTAATTATACATTGTTTCAGATATATTTTTTCCCCCAGTTGATGCTTGTACAGACTTTTAAAATAATTTGAATCATTTGCGTGGCATGGATCACTAATTCCAAGGCTCCACAAGTGACAAATGTGGTTTAGTATTTCGTTTTATTTTATTTTTTTAAAAATATATTTTATTGATTTTTTACAAAGAGGAAGGGAGAGAGATAGAGAGTTAGAAACATCGATGAGAGAGAAACATCGATTAGCCGCCTCCTGCACATCTCCCACTGGGGATATGCCCGCAACCCAGGTAAAGGCCCTTGACCGGAATCGAACCCGGGACCTTTCAGTCCGCAGGCCGACGCTCTATCCACTGAGCCAAACCAGTTTCGTTTTAGTAATAACTTGCTAGCTAATGGTAATACCTGAAGATATTTAAGGAGAAGATTAAGAAAAACCGATCAACTGCAAGATTAAAACTGCAAGACCTTTAACTTTCAGTGATCAAAAAGACACATTATAAAACATTCTAGCACCCTTTGTAAACTGTTACCTCAACTGAAGTACAAGCCTCTTGAGGCCAGGTTTGCTTTCTGCTTTCTCCCTTCATAGTATATTGTATGTAAACCTTAATAAATATTCCTCGTGGATGGATTGGTACTGGGGGAGGCACTAGAGAATTGTGCTATGTGAAGCACATTGTAATTCTTTCCGCTGCGTTGTGGTCTTGTGACACTGAGAGGATGCTTAATTGTGGGTTCCCATGGTCAATGGTTAGTTCAGGGAAGAGTTTCAACTGTTGGGATGAGTGAGTGTGTGTGTGTGTGTGTGTGTGTGTGTGTGTGTGTATTTAATAAGTTAAGATTTCCTAAACCAGAGACTGTAGCTTCATGTTATACTTTTGGAATGACCAGTTCTAACTCTTATAAATACCAAACTCTTATTCTATTATTAAGAGAATATTCTATTCTCTTAATATTAATATTTTATTAATAAGGTAAGAAAAACCATATTAGTACAAATGTTAGTCTGTTTTAATTCCTGGGCCCTCAATTTCAAGTTTCCGGTTTTAGGTTCATACAGTGGTGACTAGTTTAATCTATCCTAGTAAGTTCAGAGAATACTGGCATTAAGGCTACTAGAATGATGTGTATGATTAGATAGGTGGATGAGTGAATTAATCACTCATGTACTCTTTATGAATTACACATGTGAACTGCAACTGGTAGGAGGAGCTTTTTAGTAAGTGTATTCTCTAGTTAACTAAGGAAGCGTCATATACATTACCAAAATAGCATAGTTATACATAAAAGCATTTGTTTCATTATTGTTTGTATGTTTAGGTAATAGAATCCACTATTCCAAATAATAAGCCTAGAACAGTGCCTGGCATTTAGTAGATGCCTAATAACTATTTGTTGAAGCAATGAATAAATATTGTTTTAAAAAAATTAAATAGCCCTAACCGGTTTGGCTCAGTGGATAGAGCATCGGCCTACGGACTGAAGGATCCCAGGTTCGATTCCAGTCAAGGGCATATTCCTTGGTTGCGGGCACATCCCCAGTAGGGGGTGTACTAGAGGCAGCTGATCGATGTTTCTCTCTCATCGATGTTCCTAACTCTCTATCCCTCTCCCTTCCTCTCTGTAAAAAATCAATAAAATATATTTAAAAATTAAATAAACGAGAATTGACTCACCCTGGACAGTTTTTTCAGAAACATTTTTCATTGTCACAGAATTGTATCAAGTGAACACTCCCTAAAATGTGTGTGCTACTCTTACCAATAGTCAGAATTTTAAAAATTAAAAAAAGAATAAGTGCATAGTTCAAAGAATTCTCATAAAATAAACATAGCCTTGCAATACGACTTGGTAAGATATTTTAAAATCTAACTTGTTCTGCAATAAACAGAAATGATTCTGAATTATAAATTAATAGTGATTTGACTTCGGAATCCTCTTGGGTGAACAAAAGAATATAATTTTACATTTAAGTGATGTAAAATGCTTCACTGTAATATGAGTCCTTGTACTCATATAGTAACACTCTATAGCAGTTTCAGTGATCAGAGATTTATATCAGTGTTTGTGGATGATTAGTTTTTGACAGATGTCAAAACAGCCATGAATAACAGTTTAGTGTTATTATCTATGATGATTGAAGCAATATTGTGAAATAGCACTAAGTCTATTCTGGTTTAATCTTATTGATTCTTACATAAAAACTTTAATTGCCCTAGCCAGTTTGGCTTAATGGATAGAGTGTTGGCCTGCAGACAGGGTCTTGGGTTCGATTCTGGTCAAGGGCACGTACCTTGGTTTCAGGCTCCTCCCCAGCCCAGGCCCTGGTCAGGGCTGGTGCAGGAGACAACCAATCTATGTATTTCTCTCGTATCGATGTTTCTATCTCTTTCCCTCTCTCTTCCACTCTCCCTAAAAATCAATGGAAAAATATCCTCGGGTGAGGATTAACAAAAGCAAAAACCAAACAACAAAAACTTTAATCAAAGCATTAATATAATGTAGGACGCTATTGTATATGAGTTAAAAAATATTTTTTTTTGAGCTTTGGTCAAACTTTGGTCTTTCTTCTTTATTCCCAAGTAGCAATAAACAAACAAACAAACCTTGATTATTATTGCATTTGACAGGAGCTGGGCAAATGACTATTTTTAGATACCTTGTATGTAGAGTAACTTTTTGTAAATATGACCTAGAACTTTCTGTGCCTTATATATCAATATAATCCTGTATATTGTTAACTAACAAGCTTTTACTTAGCTCTTCAGTGCCTTTCTAGATCTGTTTTTAATGTCTCCTTATAAATAAAACACATGAAACAATGTTAGAAGAAGTCCAACTAAGACAGTACTTGTGTTGACTAGTACCTTGGGGGTTCCAGTTTAGCTAGATTGGATCTCACTATATCAGTTAAGTGTTAGATAAGCATTGGGTAAAAGGCATAGTTTGGTCTGTATTTACTGCCATGACGTTGTATTTGAATCTTATATATGATTGAGCTATTCATAAGGGAAAAAAAGCAGCTTAAGTAGATACAAATGAAGAGGGAAAGAATAAGGGGATTTTGATTGATTTACCGGGAACATAGCAAATATGAAAGCCTGTATTTCCCCACATTTTGGGAGATGGTTTCAAGGTAAAATCCCTTAGTTTTAGGCATTAAATGTAGGAAAATTTTAATTTTATGAGTTCAGATTCAGCATAGATTGTTTCTTAATTGAGCTTATCCTTTAAATAAAAAATATAAAATATACAACAAAGAATTTCCATCCCTGTGTCCCATCTGCCCAGTTTTCTTCCTCTCACTTCAGCATGGTAATTTTTTATATGTCTTATATAATTTATTTATGCACATACAAATAACTATGAATATGTATTTTTGTGGCCTTCCTTTTGTCCAGAAACATCTTTTAAAATATATACAACAACTAAAAGGAGTTGGTGGCATCAGTGATTTTTAAGAACAAGAGCATTTAAGCAGTTTAAAAAAAATTTTTTTAAACCATGTACCAGAATGTGGTGAAGAAAAAGATTAGAATGATTAGCTTTATATTCTGTCCCTTTCCTACTTTTGTATTCTCCACTGATAGCCGAATCCCATTAGCGAGGGTAGAGAGGCTAGAGCAGCCTCCCCAGCCCACTGACATCTGTGGCGCAGTGACCACTCAGAAAAGTGAATTAAAGGGACAGGAGGACTGGTAAGAAGGAGGCAGGGGCCATAATAGAACAGTTTTCACCTGTGCCTTTTATGGGACTAAACAAGAACTTAAGTCAAGTAGAAGAGTGGGTTGGAAGAATGTACAATTATGTACTAATTGTGTCAATTGCTAAAACTCTTAAGTTGACCTCTTTTCATATCACCGTGGAACATTTTTAAAAATTAAATTTATTGGCATGACATTGGTTAATAAGATCATATAGGTTTCAAATGTACAATTCTAGGATACATCATGTGTATATTGCATTGCGTGCCCACCACTATGGAACATTCACGAGTCTATGTATTTGTTGAAAAAGTCTTGATTTCCTTATTCAAAGGTTTATAAACATTAAAAAACTCTAACAAAACAGGTTTAATTGCACTTCAATAGAAATGGCCAACTTGATTCTAAACCTTGTATTAGCTTCTATCATTTTCAGTGGCACATTTTTCTTCCCTTTCACAATTGTTAGAAATGCATACCACTTTGACACTCTTTCTTTTGCTGAATGGCACTAATGTCACATAAGGTGGAGATTTGGTGAATTGAATATACACAGTGTTGGCTCATATTTTACAGCTTTGGAGAATAGGGAGGACTCTTTGCATTGGATAGACTAAAACACCATTTGAGAAGCATATTTAAGTTTTGAGAAAAGCCAGATAGCAAATTTTAAATTAGTAATATTCTTGTATGTACAAAGTCCATCAAATAAAAGTAAATTAATCCTAAAGAATTTTTAAAATTACAGACATTCCACTGCCCTTCTCCCAAAAAGATGTCATTTCGAAAGATGGATCCTAGCTGTACAATAGGATTCTACTGTCGAAACGTTCAGGACTTCAAACGAGCTTCTGAAGAAATCACTAAGGTATTTTTATTTAAAATATTATAATAGCTTTTGTAAATGACCTAATTTTTATTTGAGATAGTATGTGAAAAGACAAAAATCTGTAAATTATGACACTTTTGTAAAATTGCCTCTCAAATGTTAATGTTATTAGGAATATTGAACTAGAAAATAAAACTGGGGATTCCTAGCCTTTGATAAAGGGGAAACCTAGTGAACAGTAGAAAGTATTGATTGCTCCACTAGGTGGCACTGTTGAAGTAAAAATCCCTTTGCAAATGGATTAGGTTGTCTGTGCAAGCAATTAGGTTATATTTTATTTGAAGAGGATTTTAAAAGGGCAATACCTTAGGGGGTAGAAAAAAATTAATGAAGTATTTGATCAAGCCAAATTGTGCATTATTTCTTGTTAGTCCAAGTGCTTCTTTGGTTTTTTTAAAAAGAGAAATGGTATTTTTGGATTTCTCCAAACTGCTTTATCAAATGAGCTGTGTTGTTACCTTCCAATAAGCTTGTCTAATCTGATCTATTCGACTTATAGGATCTTTGCAATAGGTTTATTTAACTCCTTCTCATTACCTTTAAACTTCTGCATTTTTCTGGTCCTTGAGTACAGTACTGCTAACATTAATAGAGCCTCATGGATTGTCTATATTTAGTACTTGGGGAAACAAAAAAGCTTACTTATTGGGGAAATAAGCATAACCGTTTATTACTATCAATAGCTATAGCTTATCAGTTTATGGGTAAGTAATACTAGAATCACTTTTGGGAATTCTTAACTTGAGCTCAGATAAAGTAATACCTTATTACTGCTTGACTTACAGTTAATTTTTTTAGGAAAATAGACATAGTGGGTTGAAATTTTATTTTTATCCTGTAAAAATAAAATGAAAACATTAAATAAAAGGTTTCATATAAGTTAGGTTTACTTTTCTTGACCTGCCATGTAAAAGAGGAAATCTAACAAAACCATGACAGAAAAATGAATGAGGAGAGAAAATGAGATATGTGAGAACCTCTTCTTATTCTTCATTTCTCATAGTTGTCGCCTTTTTACTCTCCGTTTTCAACCTGGAAGGCCAAGTGAACTTAACAAAATATGTATTCTACATTTTCCCCTTTTTTATTACTTGAAATTTGTAATATTTGTGTATTTTAGTTTGACAATTCTCTATATTTATGAAGTATTGTATATGTGCTAAAATATTCAAATTCAGATGATATTATAATACAGATTAATACTAATGAACATAATCCACTAAAAAGTTCCATTTCTCTTAATTTTTTTTCTACCCAGGTTAAAACAAGTCAGTTTAGAATAATAAAGCAAACCAAATTATTATTACTAAGTTGAAAAACAAGATTCACAAATGGATTTCATGTTGATATTTTCTCATTAAAAATAGATGGTTTTGTGGTTTTATACTGATAGTTATTAGGATTTTTACATTGGAAAAATACTTAGAAATAATTTCTCTTAATGCATCAGAGTAATGTACAATATTGAGGCAAAGAAAAAACATTGAAATATTCAGAAGTACTGAGAATTTTGCTAGTCATTTAACTTTGCTTTAATAATAGTATTATTCTTAAGTTAATAGCTTTTTGTAGCAGTATCAAAAACTCACTTTGTCAATTAATAATTTGATTATTTACTTTTGATTGGAAGGTTATAAGTTAAGTAGTTTTCCTTTTCTTCCTAAAAATTGATTTTGGCATTTTTAGTAAAAAAGCTGTTTTTTTTCTTTTTAAAAATAAAAACAACCTAAAATTATTTTTTCTAGATAGGATGTATTTTGAGTCTAAACTATAATGTTGAATTTGTAGTGCTATATAAATGAAGATTCTAAGGCTTTAACTACATGATTTAAAAAATGGTATAGAAATTATTAAATTAATTCTATGTTTAGAGAGTTCAGTTCAGCAAGTGTCTGAGTAACTATTACATTGAAAGCATAAAATGACCACGACATAATTCCTGCTTTTGAACAGGTATAAGGCTTCTGCCCTAAAGTAGCATTTATAGTTCAGGAGGGGGAATAGACATATGTTACATTGAATATTATAAGCGTCCATACAGAAATAGAAATAAATGGATAGGGAAGAAAGGGTGTTGAATTGAGAGCGATGTCTCATTCAACTCAAAGTTCTTTATTGTGATGGTGATATTTAATTTGGAACGTGAAAGTTCAGGCTTAATTTCTGTTGGCTTAGGGAGAAGGAAGGGTTGATAAGGATGTGAAACATTGGAAATTCCCACAGACTACTTGGTATGATCACTTAGGAGGACATTTGACAATTCTGGCAAACCTAAAAATATGTATACCGTTAGACACAGAAACTCCACTCTAACGTATCTAGTGTACCTAATATAATCCTAACTAAAGTGTTCCAAATGCACAAAGTGTTCCTATTTTTCTTTAGGGCTATTTGTTTCAAGCAGAGGAAATAACAAGAGGAAAGGTATTGGAAAAGGAAATTGTAGAGCTTGTCACGGGAATGGCAAATAGTCTAATTGGTAGGTGCCAAGGATACCTATAGGGCAGGACTGTCTTCTGGCTGCCTGAATCTGTATGGGTGTGGCCTGGGAGATTTCTCCATTTCTAACAAGTCTTCCACATAATCTTGCACATCAAATCCAAGGGCCACTGGTGTAAGACAGTGCAACCCCAAGTGTGATACTTGATTATTTTAGGTGGCACTGGAACAAATATTTTAACACTAGCATAAATATTTTAATACTTATGTATTTATTTATATTCATATTAGAAAAATATAACCAGAATATCAAACATGTGATTTCCTATTTATTATTGATTTTAGAAGGCTATTTAAGTTTGAAATGATGGAAAGAGAAATCTTAATGATAATAGAGATGGGATACACAACAAAAATAAAGGTATACAAATGTCCAAGTCTGTACTTGGCAAATATGTTGATTTTATTAATTTCAAGCATATAGAGATACAGAGAATAACATAATAATACCCATGTGCTACCACTGAGCTTAAGAAAAAAAAAAATTACATGTATAATTGGAATGTGTTATCCATCCCCAATCTTTTTTTTTTTTTTTAATATATTTTATTGATTTTTTACAGAGAGGAAGGGAGAGAGATAGAGAGTTAGAAACATCGATGAGAGAGAAACATCGATCAGCTGCCTCCTGCACATCTCCCACTGGGGATGTGCCCGCAACCCAGGTACATGCCCTTGACCGGAATCGAACCTGGGACCTTTCAGTCCGCAGGCCAATGCTCTATCCACTGAGCCAAACCAGTTTTGGCTCCATCCCCAATCTTATTCATGGCCTTTCTTCACAGTAGTAACAGCTATCCTAAATTTTATATACTTGTAGCTTATGTAACCATAAACAGCATAACTTATTTGAGATATTATGAAACTTTTCATTAATGATATCCAATATAATAAAAGGCTAATATGCAAATTGACCGAACGGCAGAATGGCTGGTTGCTATGACATGCACTGCCCACCAGGGGAGAGACGCTCAACGTAGGAGCTGCCCCCTGGTGGTCAGTGCACTCCCACAGGGGGAGTGCCACTCAGCCAGAAGCCAGGCTCATGGCTGGCGAGTGCAGCGGCAGTGGCAGGGGCCTCTCCTGCCTCCATGGCAGTGCAAAAGATGTCTGCCTGCCGGCTTAGGCCTGCTCCCTGTGGGGAACGGGCCTAAGCCATCAGTCAGACATCCCTCGAGGGCTCCCAGATTGGGAGAGGGCGCAGGCCGGGCTGAGTGATCCCCCTGGGTGCATGAATTTTATGCACCGGGCCTCTAGTATTCATATAAAAATGTATATATCCACTGCAACTAGTGTTTTCGTGTAATAGTGACCTATAGGTTATCTATTTCTATACATGTTGGTCTAGCTTATTCATTTAACCTGCTGAATAGTGAGTAGTACATTCTATAAAACTAGGGTATACTACTTTTAACTTAAACTTTCTTTCATTGTTGGTTATTCAGCTGATTTTATTTTCTAATGACAAATCCTTTATAATAAAAGGCTAATATGCAAATTGACTGATTGGCAGAACGACTGGTTGCTATGATGTGCACTGACCACCAGGGGGCAGTGCTCAATGCAGGAGCTGCCCCCTGGTGATCAGTGCGCTCCCAGAAGCCCTGAGCTGGGCTCACGGCTGGCAAGTGCAGACTCGGTGGTGGGAGCGAGCCTCTCCCGTCTCCGCGGCAGCACTGAGGATGTCCTACTGACGCCTTAGGTTAATATCATCTCCACTTTTCATTTCCTTAAGCTGCCAGTCAGACATCGCCCGAGTGCTCCCAGACTGTGAGAGGGCGCAGGCCAGGCTGAGGGATGCCCCCCTACCCTGAGTACACAAATTTTCGTGCACTGGGCCTCTAGTAATGTATATAAGAATACTTAAAATGACCCCAAGTTCTTATCTAAATGGAATCACCCACTCAGCCCCATGACCTCTCTGACCTCACCCCTTAGCACTCTTTCCCTAGCTTACTCAAGACCAATCACATAATTTCCTCCTGGAAAATCCTGGTTGACTTCTGTTTCAAGGATTCTGTTTGTTTCCTGGACCTTCAGTCTCTTCCTGCAATTATTCCCCTGATTCTCTCTCCTTTTCTTCTTTCAGGTCTTTACTCAAGTGTCACTTTCTTAGGCCTTCCCTGTCCACCCTTAATGCACTTGTTATTATCCCCTCCCCTCCATTTTATTTTTCTCTTTAGGGTGTTTATTTAAGTGCATGCATGCACACACACGTATATATCCTGCTATATCATATATAAACACATTATGCTTATTTAACTTATCACCTCTCTACTCCACTGAAATGTAATCTTGACAAGGGCAGGGATACTTGTTGGTTTTGTTTATTATTGTGTCTCCAGTGATTAGAGCTGCCTGTCACATTGTAGGAGTTCAATAAATACTTGTTGAATGAAGGAGTGGATTAAAGAGACTTTGTCATAAATTTGTCTTATTTATAAATTACCATGGAGTTCAGTGATTGAATTATAGCAGATCTAGTATATTTTCATCTGTTTCTGTTATTGTAATTTCCTTAAGTTGCCAGGACTTTATAATAGTGCATTTACTTTATACATAACTCAATATCTGTTTGGGACAAAAAAATTATCTTTATAAATATAATAAATGCTTGTATTTTTTAAAAAGTGAAATTATAATAAAAAGCTTATGCTGAAAAATAGGAGTCCCTTGCTATCTTATTCCTCACTCCACAGAGTACCTCCTCAGAGGTAGTCATTTTTAACTCTTCTAGCTATTTGTTTATTTAAGAGGTTTTCACCTCTACATTTCTAAGTAATGTGTTTATTCTGCCTTTTTTTGGATAATCCATTTTAGACATTACCTATTAGTTTCTTGTTAATAGTACTTGAGGATTTAGCTATTCTCACATCCCTTAACCCATTTCTCTTTCTCTCAGCTGTACACCTTCCACAGATTTTGGTTAAATCACTAGTCAGTGTTCACATTTTTATGCTTCCATAATATTGTTTGCTAATCACATGATGTGCAATGATTACATTTCTTTTTTTCTTGTGCCTTCATTTTCTTGGAGTTAATACTATCCCCACTTTTCATTTCCTTAGTTTGCTTTGTACCTATTGAAAAATTTTATGAATGTTGACTCATATCTGTTAAATATCTAGCAGCAAATTTTTCATAAATACAAATGTAAGAAAATCTGTTTTTTTCTCCTTTTCTGGAGATTTCCTCTCTGTTTTCTGTCCCCTCTAGCCTTAACTGCTCTCTAGACCTGATGCAGAGTTGTTCATTTGGAACTTCTTAATGCTACTTTGCTGACTTGGATCCCCTGTCTTCTAAATCTCTCTTTAGTTTATTTTCTTGTTTTGCTGAAGCATAGATTCTATACCTTCCTAAATGAAGGGTACCTAGACAGTAAAGTTTTGAATTCTTGCATGTCTGACTATCTTTATTCTATCTATAAATTTATTGATAATTTGACTTGGTAGAGAATTCTAGACTAAAAATAATTCCCATCCACGAACTTTGGAGACATTGCTCTACTCCCTACTAACATCCAGTGTTGTTGTTGAGAAGTTTGATATCATTCTGAATTCTTTTCCTCTAAAGTAAACTTTTTCTCTCTCTAAAAGTTATTGTGTTTGATTCCCAGCACTACCACTCCATTGCTGTGTACCCTTAGCCACATTGCTTAACTTCTCTGAGCATTAGTTTTCTCATGAAATGAAAATAATAATGGCTACCTCTCTCTGTAGCATCATTATGAAGATTAAACAGTTCACTAAGGTGAATGATTAAACAATTCACTAGGCAAATAATTTATAGTAGGTATGATATAAAGTATTAGCTATTGTTACTTGTAGCTAGTATTTGACACTTCATTATGTGCCTTGGTTTACATTCTTTTTCATCAATTGCCCAGTTTCCTTCCATTCTGGGAAATTTTTTGAGAAAAAAAACAACAATAACACAAACCCACATTATTTCTTCTCTTTTGTTTTCTTCATTCTTTATTTCTGGAACTCTTATTATACAGTTGTTGGACCTTTTGAATTGTTCCTCTAATTTTCCTTTTCCTTCTATTTTCCATGTCTTTATCATTTTTATACTGGGATATTTCCTCTACTTTATCTTCTAACTCTTCTATTGTTCTTAAATTTCAATTACAATATTTACATTTCTAGGAGTTATTTTATTTTTCTATTATTCCTTTTTCATAACATTCTCTCTCCTTTTTTCATTATATGAATGTAGTTTTCTTTTCTCCTCAAGGAAGTTAATTAGGGTAATTTTGAAGTTTTCTTGTCTTTCTTTTGCTGTGTATGATTTATTACATACTCTTTGTTTTGTTTTATTTTTTTGTTTTTTGCTTTAATCTTCTAGTTTTCCACTGGCTGCTTTCCCCCAAATGACTGGTGATCTTCAGTGTCTGTTTATATTTGAGTAAGGGACTAAAAAGCTGAGTGGAGGTTCTGTGTGTTTGAGCATGGCTTTTTCGCTGGTGACCTTCATCCTAGGGTAATTGGGTGATAAACCTGCCTTTTTATTGGGTGACTCCCCTCCCCCATATGTTGGTAAGTGGTTATCTTTTCTCTAGAGTGGTTTTATTTTTTTTCAGAGAAGAGTTCTGCCATCTGCCTGTAGAATATATGTTGCCTACAGTGCTCCAGGAGCAGGAAGTGAAGGATGCCAGGGCCCTACAGTTCAGTATTTTAGACTGTCACTAAATTCCTCAGCTTCTGTAGTCATCACTGTGCCTGGTGTACTAGAGTTTATGGCTTTATTTGTTTTTTCCAAAGAATAAATCTTTATTTTCCTATGTGTGGGGTGGCTGGTGGGGGGCTAAAGAGGGATAGTTGTTACAAGAAATGACCTGGGAATCGAGTCTATATGCAGGCTTTCAATCACTTTCCCTTTCAGTTTTGTGTCTCACCCTGTTTTTGTGCCTTTATATATTATTCCTCTCCAAGTTCTGCAAGGTGAACTTGCTCACCTTTCATAGATATTCTTCCAACACATACCTCTCCCAGCCCCTGAGCTTAGACTGTATCTTCTCTGCTCTGCTGAATGTAAGGGCCTGATGTTGATTGTTTTTGTCTTATCTCACACCTCCTTTTCTTCTTTACCTTCTTACTTGTTCTAAGCCTAATGGTTGTTATCAAATAAAACACTCCTGTGAGAAACTTACTACCTAGAAATGCTGCTATTTAAGGCCAGAAAATCTCAAATGAAAATGTGAGTATCAGGAAACTAATCATTTGATTATAGAATGAATATCAACACAAGAAAAAAATATTTGCCCATGGCCAGTTGTTCTCTAACTACAAAACAAAATTTATAATACAGCCTTTGAATTCCAGACACCTAATCTGGAATTCTTCAACCCAAAGCTAACATTTGTTGAATCCTTGCCATATGTCACCAACTATGCTAACTAAGCACAATATATACATTTTCTCATTTAATCTACACAAACCTTCTGAGGTAAGTAGTATCTCCATTTTACAGATGAGTAATCTTACACTTACAAAGGTTCAGTAACTTTCAGAAAGGTCACAACTAATAAATGGTAGTGCTAAGATTCACACCTCAGACATTTAACTTGAGAGCATGTGCTTATAAGCACTATTCTGTACCGTCTCCCATTTATACATCAATCCATGGTCTAGACCAGTGATGGCGAACCTTTTGAGCTCAGCGTGTCAGCATTTTGAAAAACTCTAACTTAACTCTGGTGCCGTGTCACATATAGAAATTTTTTGATATTTGCAACCATAGTAAAACAAAGACTTATATTTTTGATATTTATTTTATATATTTAAATGCCATTTAACAAAGAAAAATCAACCAAAAAAAATGAGTTCGCATGTCACCTCTGCCACATGTGTCATAGGTTCACCATCACTGGTCTAGACAGTTGGCTCTCTCATCTTTATTTCAGGTAATGGTGAACCAATTATTTTCCTTGGGAATCTTTTCCATTTTGGACAGAACCTTATCATTAAAGAAGCTTCCCCACATTCAGCTGGAATCAGTCTGCACATAGCGTTTACTCCTTTGTCTCATTGAGTAAAAGAATAAGCTTGCTTCCTCTTCTAGGGCAAACAGTCCCATTTTCTCCAATGGTGCACAATTTCCCATACCCATCACTATTTTGCTAAAATGTATTTTTCAAAACACTTTAGTGTTTTACGTTTATTATGTTCATGATTATATTTCTCCTTCCTCTAATCTCTATTTTCCAGGTGAAATCTGGGAGATATATTTTTTTATATGGATCTTTTTTTACCTTTGGGATTTAATGATAGGAACTCTGATTTCTTTTAAAATCTTCAAGGGCTTCTAATTTAGTTGGGAAGACATGAAATGGATAATAAAACGACTGAATAAAAGTATACTTAATGCCAGAAGACTAATATGGTAATAATGCCAGTAATAATAGCCAACACATATGATGCCAGACAATCTTCTAATTATTTTACAAATATTACTAATTTAATCCTCACAACAACACTGTGAAATAGATGTTATAATACTGACAGTTTACAATAAGAAAAATGAGACAGTTTGGTTGAGTAACTTGTCCAGGATGACACAACTCATAAGTATCAGCCAGGTTTCTACTGAGACTGTCCAAGACTCGTGGTCCATGTTTGTAATCCTTACCTGATACTAGTCAGCTCTGTGAGGCTTGCAGAAAGGAGTATTCAGTGTGGATCGAGATACTTACGGGACTTGGGCTGAAACTAAAGACTGATAGTTTCTTTATCAGAAAAAAAGTATTGGAGATGGCTAGAGGACAGAAGCATCTTGAGCAGAATCATTAGGGTAGAATGTTATGGGATGTTTATGCTAGACGTTTAATGTTCAAGGGATTTGAGGAATTGGGAGGAAGGAAAATTACTTTGACATTCTAAATATATATTGTCGTAGATGCAAAAACACAATAGACAGCCTCAGTTAAGGTAAAGATTGACCTTTGTCAGGGAAGATATCGGCCTAGGATAGGACATGACTACCCACCATAAGCTGCCTATAGTTAAAAAAGTTTTAATTTCAGCCCATCCTTTGTGGTTGCAAGGCTGCTATGCAGGCCTTCCATGATCTAGTCAGGTTAGCATGTGACCCCTTTTCATCCACACAATGGTTATAATAGAACCAGACCACTTAAGCTTAAATTCTGGCTCTGTCATTTACTAACTGTGTGAACATAACAAGTCACTTAACCCCTCAATATTTCAGTTCCCTCATCTGTAAAACATGGATGATAATAAAAGCTAATAGTGAAGTGGTTGAAACTCAGTAGATAATATTTTTAAGAGAGAAGATAGAATATTTAGAGGAGATAAAGGATCAATAATTGATTAATATTTACATGCAGGAAGTGAAGTCAGTGAAGGAGATAAAGAAGAAATAGTCCAGAAAATAGGAGAAACAGGAAAGCAAAATATTACAGAAATCAAGGGAAGTATTTTAAGAAAGAAATGATCAGAAGTGTTGATTGCTATAGAAATATCAAGAGAATAGGAACTAATAAAAGGCCTTTTTATTTGAGAACTAGAAGAGAATTTTCAGAACAGTGAGGGTTAAAAGTTGGGTTAGAGCGATTTAAGATTGAATAGTAAGGAGAGAGTGTGGAGTTAACATCACGTACACATTTAACTTCAACTCAACTACACAAGCTCGTAATAAAACGTTATTTTTCCGTGTACTCTTTATTATATACTGTACATTACTATATACTGTACTATTCATTTATACATGGTCCTGAACAGGGCTGTATATACAACATTATGCATAACAACCTTTTTAAACAATTTGAAGGCGTATGGAAGTTAATTTTGACTGTATTGATTTTGACTATTTGATTTTCCTATTATGGGCTGACTTTAGAATTAAACCCTACATTAAGTGTAGCTCCACTGTGGTGAATACAGACCACATAGGTATAGACTGCTCTGTCCTGGGTGTAGTTTTACATGTGTGCTGGCAGAGACTAGTGGAAAGGTTTCAGCCTGGGGACAAGTGGTCATCTCCTGGTCTATTTCTGTTCTTACAACTACTGGCATTATGATGGAAGAAATTGCTTAACTTCTGTCCGTTAGCTTTCTCCTCTGTAATTCTGAAACCTGTCAAGTTAGTACATAGGGAAAGTGTGATAAAATATTTGACCTTCTGAAAAGAAATCTATGATTTGCCTTTTAGATAATAAAGCTGTTTCCTGTATCTTTGGCTATATTATTAAAATGTATTTCATATTAACTCTCTCATTGAAATAGTTTTAACTTAGTATTGTTCTGTATGCCAGGGATACATATTTATTTTAGCCATGTTTCAAGAGAATCTATAAATGTAACATATAAGAATTTGACTAACCTTTGATTTAATATTGGCATTTGATAGAATTTGGTTTTTATCCCAGAAATTATCCTTTAAGAACAAATTATATTAAATTGATCATGATAAATGATGTACAAGGTGGGGCAAAAGCAGGCTTACAGTTGTGAGTACATGAAACAGAGTTTACTCTTGTATAATTATTTACTAATTATTGTATTATTTTCCATATGAGCAACTGTAAGCCTACTTTTGCACCACCCTGTATAAGTGCTCTTGGTATTATTTCCAGCATTCTCTGTGACTCACATACACTTTTTGAAATCTTCCTTCTAGTTCCAGGTTACCTATAGAAAAATTGGTTTCTATCAAAACATCATTCAAACTTTTAAATTTATTTTTTAAATGAAAATTGTTTATACTTTTTTAATAGAACTTGTTTAACAGAAAGATTTAAAATAGTTTAGAATGTGTTGCTGGCTTGTCAACGAATACCAAATGGATAGAGTTGCCGTTGTCCAGGTATTGCTTTTTTCACTTCAGAATTATCTAGTGTAACTCTAGAAGGTAATATGTAAAGTGTGGATTATCACTATGTAGATTACTATTTTTTATGTTGACTAGATTTTTGCTGAAATATTTTTTCAAATATAGTGATCTTTAGAAGGACCAAACTTAATTTTTTAAAATAAGTTTTTATTTTTAATTTTGGTCATCTTAACAATGTTCTGAGATAAGGAGCTTGGATACCTGTTTTATAGATGATACTCAGGTAGAGTGATTTGTTGAAGATCCCATCAAGGTAAGTTGTAGAACTGAGATTAGAATGAACCTTCTGACTTAGGTTAATGCTTCTTTTTCTGGTATCAAGCAATCTTTCACAATATTGACTATAGTCCATGAATCCATTTTGTGTCATTGTCTACTGCTACTAAAAGGAGATAAATATTAACACTTTAGAGTGAGCCTTCCAACTAATGTGACCAGAAGACTTACTTTCTTGGGGGTAGGGAGATGGTACTTCATTTTTGAAGGCAAGTCCCAATGGAGAAGCAGTTATTTAGCTATAAATAAACAATATAAAGTTGTCTTTTAGCCAGAACATTAAAGCATTGGCACTGAATAAATATAAATGAGAAAAGTTAATGAGAGATTTGGGGCTAAAACATCAGATTTTGTCATGGGGTGCTACTGTGCACTGTTGGATAAATAATTCTTCTGTACTTTCTGTTACAGATGCTGAAAATTTCTTCTAAAGAGAAATATCCCTTATTTACTTTTGTAAATGGTCATTCCAGAGACTATGATTTTACATCTCCTACAACCAATAAGGAAGACATTTTCTCAGAGGATGAAAATAAAAGATTAAAAAGATTTAGCACAGAAGAGTTTGTCTTGCTTTAAAAGATAAGAAGAACTCTTTGAAGGGGAAAATGAAGAGAAACAAGTATACAAGAAACTGGTTTATTTTCACAAATATCTTAATTTTATATGTTCTTTAAAAAAAGAACAGTTGGAAATATACAAGTTTTAAAGATATTTTTCTGAGAGAGAAATGATTTATGAGTCTTGGTTTCTAATAAATAATAAGTGACTCTGGTTGCATCACTATTCTGCTGAGACCTAATTATGCCACCTTAACTTCCAAGCCTTCCAGTGTTTGAATTCTCCCACCTGAGGCCACCAGTTCCCTGAAGGTTTTGTGATATAGGCCCCACATTGGGATTCCCAAATAGTTTCAAAAGCTTCAGTTTATACTAATGACCAGAAGAACAAGAGAATGCATCTCCTGATATTAATGCAACCATATTGGATGTATATTGCTACATGAAATAGCAATTGTTAGCTGTTAGTATATGCATACAATTATATAAGCAGAATTGTGAGTTTAGGTAATATTTAGTAATATGATTTTATAATGGCTTCTCGTTTTTCTTGCTGTTGAGCTTTCTTTGAGGAGTAAACATAAAGTATTGGTTTTTCCCACAAACTTAAAGGTTATGTTACTCACAATAATGGCACCTAGTCAGATCAGATAAAGGCAATTTTAAGATAGAAATAGTATTTGTTTCTTACCTCAAAAATTAAATTTTATGGGGAACTCTATTTACTGTGTAGTTTTGAAATCTAAAGATAAGTACCAAGAAAGATATCAACAGATGCTCCTCTATGTGATTTTTGTTATTTGTATAAATCAGTGTAGTGGTGTTTAGTAAATCTGCCTTAAGTGTGTTATGTGTTATTTAAAGGCCAATTTGTGATATAAAAGTACAAGAGTTATTATTGAGCCAGGATTATAAATAACTACTTTAATAAAGATGTGATAACATAAAATGCCTTTGTTTTGGTTTTAATGGGATTCTTTTAATCCTTTCATTTGAAAAATCATTGTCTCTACTAATGAATTCTCTTCACAATAAGGCAAATAATATTGTTGCTCTGAAAGCAAAATATTAACTTATTTTATGGAGCTTCTATGTTTCATTGTGGAAAGGTGACTTATCTGTGGAAATTGTGCATCATTCAAAGTCATTGATTTCTCCCATCAGAAAGCCTATTTGTTAGGTTTGGAGTTGCATGCAAAATGGAAACAGAAGGTGGGCAGATTGCTTTCGTATGCCTGATGAGAGAAATCAGGTTTGGCATTTCCCAGTGAGGATAGTTTATTGAATTGAAATAAATAGCTTAAAATCTAAAATTTTTCTTTTCCCTAGATAAGATTTGGACACATGAAGTCCAGTACTAATTTTCCTAGAGGGTCAAAGCAGCACAGGAACAAGAAGCCAGTTGTATGCCTGATTTTATACGCTGCAGTCCTCCCATCTAAATTATTGCAATTTGTTGTTCCTGCATGCCTGCAGAATTCACAGGAGTCTACAAGCACATCGAATAAGAGCACCCATACCTTCCAGTGAATCAGAGCTAATTGTAAGTGTTCTTTTACAAGAACTCTGGAAAAGCTGTGAATTATATAACACTAGAGGCCCGATGCATGAAAATTCATGCACTGGAGGGGTAGTCCCTCAGCCTGGCCTGCCCCCTTTCACAGTCTGGGAGCCCTCAGGGGCGGGAGGCAACCCAGCGATCAGGGGAAGGTGACGCCCCATCACACCTTTGCTGCTGCCACTGCTGGCAGCGCAAGCCTCAGCCAGCCCTGGTCACCTGAGCCTTGGGCAGCCCTGGGCAGCTGGGCAGCCGCCATCTGAGGCTTGCCTGCACCTCATGCTGGCCCTGGATGGCTGGGGGACTGAGGGGGCTGGGGGACTCTGGAGGAAGGCGTGCGGAGCAGCCAGGCCCCCCTGGGGGTGGGCCCAGCCTTGCCACGTGCCTGCCACCCCGGTGCCGCCATCTTGTGGCTGTGGGCACTGCCATCTTTGAGGGCATGCCAGTCAATTAGCATATTCCCTCCTTATTGGCTGTGGGTGCCACCATCTTTGAGTGTAGGGCAGTCAATTAGCATATTCCTCCTTATTGGCTGTGGGCACCACCATCTTTGAGGGTGGGGGCAGTCAATTAGCATATTCCCTCCTTATTGGCTGTGGGTGCCGTCATGTTTGTAATGGCATGAGGGTCAATTAGCATATTCTGTCTTTATTAGATAGGATTCTGTCCTCAGTATATTTGGGGATCATTTTTAAGAAGGATATTGGAATGAGATAAAATTACACCTGGACAGAGAGTGGAGGTGAGAAGAGGCAGAAACTTTCTTTCCATTGAATTATATTGAAAATACTCAGAATATTGTCTAGACAAAACAAATAAATCCTACCATACAGTCATTGTCACGACTGAGAATAAGTGTTTAGAATTAGAAGTTATTCTTTAAATCATTTAATAATATGTATATATGAATGAATGCATACATTCGTGAAAATTGAGAGATAAGCTGATGGATTTATCTTGCCTGTTAATTCAGCTTCAGCTAAGGACCAGACAAAAAGTTGTGATCATCTTTTTTTGGAAAGGCAGCAACAAAATTACATCATTATTATTAGGATAGAGGTTCTGTGTATTGTGGTTTCAGACTTTGTTGTGAACACACATTTCATTTCAAATTCTGACAGTAAAGTCGGGCAGTAAAGTTTAAGGATCTCTTCCAGCCCGGAATGAAGGAAAGTGAAAAAGGACAAGCTTCAGAGATGGCTGTTCTGTTAGACTTAGGATAGGCGGATCCTCCTTTTGGACATCAATATTAAGATACTAGACTTTGCCATTAACATTTCAGAAATGAATTTTTAAAATGCTTGATGTGACTTTTGATGGTGAAGGTTTCTTTTCTCTCTTCTTCCTAAGACTTGACACTTTGAATCCCCTTTTGTCAATGTATTAACCACCAGCAGGCAATCCTGAGACTTACCATTTGCCAAATGAGTGCATGAAAAGATCCTTTATAGTATGAGTATGTCCAAAAGAATTTCCCTGAAGTATCGATTTTTTTCTTTTTCTTTTTTTTTTTTACATTAAACTATCCAAATTAAATCTGTATTAGTGAGAATATAACTTTAGCAGATTAAAATTTTAGGTAACTTTTGTGTTCTGTTAACCTTTAGGATTTAACATTGTCCAAGGGCAAACATATCTAAAAGTACATATGTTAATTCTTTCTTGTTTTTAGAACTAAAGGAACAAAAATGACTTTAATCTATCCAATTTTAGGTCAGAAATCTCTGTCTGCTTTTTTAGAGATCTGTATTTACTTTCTATTTTTCAATGCCAGAAAGCACTGTATTTCTGGTCAAACCGTACTAATCTAGGTTTTTTCCTTTTATCTGCTAATTACTTTGCTCCTAGAATAAGTTTCATCTTCATGGTTTATCAGAGATCACCTTTGTAGCTTACATTATATATCTAAGTCTTTTTAACTATACAACCAGAAAAACATTATGAAGGATTTTCAAAAATCAGGAAGGAACAAGAAAAAGAACAAATAGTGAAAAAACATTTAAAAATATTAAATAATATGAATTTCTATCAAAACAGACATAAAGAGGAAACTGAGAATTTAAAATAATAGTAAAATAGAAGCAAGATATCCAGAATATATTGATAGAAGCAGTTTCTTAGAAAGGATAAGGGATTATTATTTTCTATAAAAAGAAGAGCAAGTGTCCTTTAAAAAATTTTAGGAGAATATTTGTCATGTAATATTTATTATAGCCTCAGTATTGTCAGTCAACCACAATTCAATAGTACTCTACTCAATTGAGCTTTAAGACCAAACTAGAGATGAATTGAAAATGTGAAACATCAGACCAGGAAAATTGGAAATATCTTATTGATTCTAATATATAAATTTTATATTATTTTATCGTTTGAATCTTAAATTAATTTAGAAACCTTAAGCATTTTTGTGTGTTTTTCATGGCTATATAAAGACTTTCTTCTTGCCTATAAACTTTGAAAAATATTATATTTAGAGTTAGTATTGCAGACACATTTTTGAATTAGCATTTTCCTTTCTTTTTCACAATCCTCTTTGACAGTTGGTGGCAAGCAATGGCCCAAAACATTCACAACTACAGTTATAAAATTTCACTTATTCTCTCACAATAAGAAAAATATGTTAAAAGTAGATAGTATATGTTTGTGATTAGGTAGAAAATTACTGTGCTGTCTTCTAACCAATGCCTCCAGAAATGTAGAAACTCAGTCTTGTCCTATTTTAGGTCAACGATACGATACAGATACCAGATGTCATCTAAGAGTGATTCATTAAAAAAAATTCTGCAAATAATTATTTTTCATTTACATTATTAAAAATTAAATTAATAATTATAAATATACATGTTATATTTATATTTTATACTAAGATATATAAATTAGTAAGAATTAGGAATTCATGAGTTACTTTATAAGCAGAAAGGGTAAGCAAAGGCAAGTTAGAAATTCAATATGAATCTGCTAACAAAAGGATGAGGGAATTATTGACAAGTTTTGAGTGTATCTAGGCAAATACACCCTAGTAAACTGACACAGATAAAAATATATGAATTAAAAAGGCTGCGAGCTGGGATAATTTAAAATTTGATTTAGGTTTTGGGAGAAAGTAAGTACTGACCAATACTAGAAAGTGGAGAGGGGGCTGCCATGTTGCACAGTGCCAGCGAGCACAATTTTCAGTGTATGTTCTGTGAATGTCACTCCCTGGAGTTGTACAGTGTGACATACTAATATTTACCTACTACTTGTTATTTACTTAGCACTGTTCTGGTCAATTCACTTATATTAAATTATAGCTAGTGAATCTAAGATGGGGAATTGGATATGGGATTAGGGAGACAATATGTCCTGGGACTTGGATTATCACATAATGGAACAGATAAGGAGAGTCTAAGGTCAGCATTCTAATTAGTAATCAGAGGGTTTTATGGATATATATATATATATATATATATTTAAATTAATTTCAAAATATTTAAAATAGATAGTACAGAAAAAAATTCACCCCACATTTCCGCTACCTCGACATTTTATTTTTCCTTGTCTATATTCCCTTCTATTTTTTGTTCATGTTCACATTACTCTAAGCATGCTTAATAGGTTGAATTTTGATTCTCATTGTTTAAATTTAGCTATTTTATTTGATGGAGAAGGCTACCATTCAGTCTTTCATATTTTGATTTGTATATCGATATTATCTTAAGCATCTGATTTACATAGTAGTTTTACCTGTGTCTTATGATTGGTTCCTAATCCTGGCCTACTGTGCTTGTCCAGTTCTGTGGCTACCAGCACGTGTCTATACCTAAACAGACTCTTATTTTTATATGTAATATGTTCTTATAAACACTTAAAACAGTTAAATGTGAAGGAACTGAACCATACCTTTTTTCAGTGTCCCAGAGAGTATAAAAATATTTTAATTTTTTTACTTCTATTTTTTAAAAGGTACTTGATTGTTTATTTTTTAAAAATATGGTTTTTTAAAAGTATTTTTAGAGAGAGAGGAAGAGAGAGGTTGAGAGAGAGAAGCATCTAATAAAGAGAAACATTGAGCCGTAACTGGTTTGGCTCAGTGGACAGAGCGTCGGCCTGCGGACTGGAAGGTCCCAGGTTCGATTCCGTTCAAGGGCATGTACCTTGGTTGCAGGCACATTCCCAGTGGGAGGTGTGCAGGAGGCAGCTGATTGATGTTTCTTTCTCACTGATGTTTCTAACTCTCTCTCTCCCATCCTCTCTGTAAAAAAATCAATAAAATGTATTAAAAAAAAATAAAGAGAAACATTGAGCGGCTGCCTCCTGTATGCCCCCTTCCTGGGGATCAAACCCGCAACCTGGGCTTGTGCCCAGACCTGGAATCAAACTGGTGACCTCTCAGTACATGGGACGATGCTCAACCAACTGAGCCACACCGGCCAGGGCTAAAAATATTTTTTAATTATAATTTTTTTCAATTATATAGGCTTGACGTGATCTTGGATGATATAGTTCTGGCATTTCATAGGTGTCTTTATTTTTGTTCTTTTGTAGTCATAGAGCTCATTGACTTACAGTCCAGTGAGCATTTCTTTGAGACTAATGATTGTTTCTATCTTTACACTAATTATATTAAATTTATGAGACCTATATTTCTTATCATGAGTTTTAGTACTTTCATTTTTCCATTTTTCTGTCATGTTTACAAAATAGGGGGAAATGAAGTGTAAAATCCCGATAGTATATAAGCTGCTATACAAAGATTGTGATATTGCTAGCAGGCAGCATTGGCTCAGAGCTCAAAATGTTTGTCAGCTGATGTTCAAAAGTCCCAACTTCATAATATTTAAGGTGATTTAAGGAAATCAGATTGCATATGAAAGTCTAATGTCTTTGATTTTAGCCATCTTAGTGGGTGTGAAGTGGTATCTTGTGTTTTTTTTTTTTTAAAGTAATAGCATTATTGAATTGTAATTCATCCTTTTAAAGTGTACAGTTCAGTGGATTGTAATATCTTTTTTTAAAAACATTTATTTTTTTAAAATTTTTATTTATTTCAGAGAGGAAGGGAAAGGAAGAGAGAGATAGAAACATCAGTGATAAGGGGGAATCATTGATTGGTTGCCTCCTGCTCCTTGGACTGAGCGAGCAACCCAGGCATATGCTCTTGACCAGAATCAAACCTGGGACCCTTTGGACCACAGGCCGATGCTCTATCCACTGAGCCAAACTGGGTAGGGTGATTGTAATATCTTTACAGAGTTATGCAATGATCACCACTGTCCAATTCCAGAACATTTTCATTACTAAACAAAATAAAACAAAACAAAAAACCCTGTACCTATTAACCTACTTTCTGTTTGCATGGATTCCAGGTATTTCACATAAGTGGAATCACAATATGTGGTTTTTTGTGTCTGATTCTTTTCACTTAGCATGCTTTCAAGATTTATAGCATGTATCAGCAGCACTTTATTCTTTTTGGTGACTGAATAATATTCCATTAGGTGGACATACCACATATTTTTTATCAGTTGGTAGACATATGGGTTGTTCCCACTTTTTGGCTGTCTATAATAATAAAAGTGTAATATGCTAATTAGACCGGACAGCCGAACGACCTTCTGGACATCCTTCTGGAGGAAGCCATGGCAGGGGGGTTGAGGCAGAGGCAGTTAGAGGCAATCAGGCAGGCAGGCAAGCAGTTAGGGGTGATCAGGCAGGCAGGCAAGCAGTTGGGGGCAATCAGGCAGGCAGGCAGAGGCAGTTAGGGGTGATCAGGCAGGCAGGTGAGTAGTCAGGGGCAATCAGGCAGGCAGGTGAGTGGTTAGGGACAATCAGGCAGGCAGGCAGAGTGGTTAGGGGCAATCAGGCAGGCAGGCAAGTAGGGGCAATCAGGCAGGCAGGTGAGTGGTTAGGAATGATCAGGCAGGCAGGCGGAGTGGTTAGGGGTGATCAGGCAGGCAAGCAGTTAGGAGCCAGCAGTCCCAGATTATGAGAGGGATATCCAACTGCCGGTTTAGGCCCTATCCCGTAGGGATCCTGCAGCAGGATCGGGCCTAAACCAGCAGTCGGACATCCTCTGAGGGGTCCCAGATTGCGAGAGGGTGGAGGCCGGGCTGAGGACACCCCCCCCCCTCCCCCCGCACAAATTTTGTGCACGGGGCCTCTAGTTTTGAATAATTCTGTAAGGAACATTGTTTTCATTTCTCCTGTGTATATACCTAGGGGTGGAATTGCTGGTCATATGGTAGCTCTGTGTTTAGCCCTTTAAGGAAATGCCAAACTTTTCCATAGTGACTACACCATTTTACAATCCACCAGCAATGTTATAAGGATTACAATTTTCTACTTTCTCACCAACCCTTGTTACTATCTTTTTTATTTCAGCCACCTAGTGTTTGTAAAGTGGTACCTTATGTGCATTTTCCTAGTGACAAATTATGTTGAGCATCTTTTCATGTGCTTGTTGGCCATTTGTATATCTTCTTTGGAGGAATATGTATTCAAATTCTTCCCTCATTTTGAATTGGGTTATTTGTCTTTATATTAGTGAGTTGTAAGAGTTTTTTGTATATTCAGGATACAAGGCTTTTATCAGCTATATGATTTACAACATTTTCTCTCATTCTGTGGTTTATCTTTTTGCTTTCTTGATGGTGTTCTTTGAAACATAAATAGTTTTCATTTTGGTAAAGTCCAATTTGTCTACTTTTTATTTTTTCTTTGCTTATGCTTTTGGTGTTATATTTAAGAAGCCATTGCTTTATCTGAAGTCTCCAAGATTTATACCTTATACTTCCTCCTAAGAGTTTTATAGCTTTAGCTCTTACATATAGGTTTTTAAAAATTCATTTGGGGTGGATGGAGGAAGATTAACCATATATGCATAGCCCATGGACACAGACAATAGTCTGGTGACAGCCTGGGAGGGGCAAATGTGGGGTGGAAGGGATCAATGGGGGAAAAATACAAAAGAACAAACAAACCAACGGGGATATCAGTAATACTTTCAACAATAAATATAAATTAAAAAAATAAACTTGAAAGTAAAATTCATTTTGATTTGATTTTTGTATATGATCTGAGATAGGTATCCAAATTTCTTCTTTTGCTTGTGGAAGTCTAGTTGTCCCAGCACCATTTGTTGAAAAGACTATTTTCCCCCCATTGAATGGTCGTGACCTTCTTATCAAAAATCAATTGACCATAAGTGTAAGGCTTTCTGGACTCTCAATTCTATTTCATATATATGTCTATCCTTTGCCAGTACCACACTATCTTCATTACTATAGATTTGTAGTACATTTTGAAATTGGGAAGTGTAAGTCATCCAACTTTGTTCTTTTTCTAGATAATTTTGGCCAATTCTGAATCCCTTGCATTTTAATATGGATTTTAAAATCAGTTTGTCAATTCTGCAAAAATTGTCTTCATTTTTTTTGTCTATCTATCTATCTATCTATCTATCTATCTATCTTGATATTTCTTTGAAATGAATTGACAGTTCCATCTCCAAAGTTCTTAAATGGCCAACAGACCATAGAAAGACATTTCTTTAGGCTCCTGCTGGAAACCAACAGCTTAAGCAAATTGCAGGCCTTGATTCAGGGCCAGTCTTTATTTTTAAAACATAAAGTGTTTTTGAATTTTTATATAGTGTGAAATTGCCCCAAACACCAAAGGAATACAACATGCAAAACAGGTGGTACGGCAGTGGTCATAATCTATAAGAACACACCAGATTAGATAGTATATCACATTTTACTAGTACCATAGCATCAGCTAGAACAAGTGTTTCAAAAGTAAGACTTTACATAGTCACTCAATACTACCAGTTTGGGGGGAAAAAAAGAATCCTTACATTTAGGGAAAAACCAGTGTTACTCTGTGAAGCTCCAGTGTTACAGGGTGGAGATGGCATTCGTGAACTGGCTAAACAGTGGAGAGAGGTTGGCTCTGCTCGGATAGCCACATTAGCACTTACTAGCTGCATGGCCTTGAATAAGTTACTTATCCTCATCTATAAAATACAGATATTGCAACCATCACATTGGGCTATTGTGAGGATTTAGTGAGAAAATATGCAGAAACACTTAGAAAGTTGCCAGGCACATTGTGAATCCTCAATAGTTTAGCCTTTAAAACTGTGATCAAAATTTAATTCATCTCTAAAGATTTGAAAAGGCTTTAAGGAAATGTTTGCTTCTTTTTTTTTGAACTAGCCTTGGAGAACAAGAATTAAAAAAGAAAAAAACAACAAGGAAACCTCTTAATTCCATTCCAATATTGAATGTCTGTAAGGCTCTTAAAATGTTTTGTGATAAAAATTGACACTTACAACACATACATACATACACAAACCTGACACTTCTCTCAAGGAGCAGAGAAATTTACTTAATGATGGGAAAAATACGCAAACTATCATGCTTGGGAGGGGAAGAGAAGACATAATAGAAGTTGTACAAAATAAAATTATATTTGCTTTCAAAAAAGAGTTCCCACCTGGCTATGGGATTAGGGTAGTCTTCATGGAGGGGGTGGCATCTGAGATGAATCCTCCCAGTCTGGGATGGTTGATAGATAAGCAGGGAAAAGCTAGGTACTTGGGTTCATAAAGAAACAGCACAAAAATCCAGAGACAGGGTCCATGCTCCCCAAATAAAAGTGGGGTTGGGTTGCATTTGAAATGCATGTGTCTGGTTTTGGTTGTTTTACTGATGAGGGAGCACTGCTGGCATTTAATAAGGGGATGATGATAAACATCCTGCAATAATGTGGGTAGAATGAGTGATACAGATGAAACGTATGTCATTTATTACTGAGGGCCTGCATGTCAGGCTGAAATTTATACTTATATAGGTAGATAGATGCCTGGGCAAGAGACACAGGAGGAATGATGCTATGAAGGGAGAAACAAAGGTTATCGAAGTCGAATTACTGGGGTTTAGTTCTAGCATTTTAAAATATGAAGATTTAAAATTGGAAGATGATTACTCAAGCCCTACCCTTAGAGTCTGATTTATCTAAATATAATTCTTTAGGGTCTATGGATGAACTTAGTGAATTAAATGAGGAACGGGCCTGAGGAACGGTCATTTAATGGAGATGAACCTGATGAACCCATGAATAGAATAGAATTCAAGGGTCCATGAACTTGAATGTGAAAAAAAATTACGTCTTTATTTTCACTAACTGCTAACTGAAACATAGTATTTCCGTCCACAAAGAAAACAGGCACCAAAGTATAGAACTATCAGCAGTACCTAGGATTTTGTCATTAATAAAAATCATAAATACTTTCATGGCATACTTAATGCAGTTACCTTAAAATATTTACACTGCATTGAAATTATAGGTGGAACTTGCTGCTAGCACTTATTAACGTACTCTTAAAGAAGCAAATATATTACCATATAAATATAGAAAAATATTTAAATAACGTTTCCTTTGTAACCATATGCCTTTCACTTACATTTTAATATGTTTTATTGAGAATCAGTCCATAGACTTTACCAGACCACCAAAGGACTAAAAGTGGGAAAGGTGGAGATATAGAAGGTTGTGAGAATGGAGGCAAGAAGGAAGTTGAGGCTGGCATTAGGAGCCGCAGCATTTTGAGTGTCGGAAGTAGATGGTATGAGCATCAGGAGAGGGTGCAAGAGGATAGAGCCAGCATGTGGAAGTGGGCATGCAAAGCTACCCCTCTGAGTCAGAGGGATTTCAATGGAAGGAGCGTCTTCGCTGGCTGAATTTAGGAGGGAATTAGTATTGTCAGGAAAAGTAAAAATTTGCGTCAATGTGAAGAAATAGAGGATTAATGATTGCAATGATGATACCAATGGCAATCCCTACTATTTATTGGGCGCTTACTAAGTACTTAAATATTATTTAGTTTAAGCTTCAAAGAAATCTTGGGAAAATAGCTATTTTTATTGTTCCCATTTTACAGGTGAAGAAACCGAGGGTCAGATACGGTAAGGTCACTTGCAGACTTAGCACAGTTGACAATTTGCTGGTCTGGGATCTAAACCTCTCCTGATTCCAAAGCCTGTTCTAGTTTTCCCTGTGTCATATTGAGCTAGAGCAGTGGTTCTCAACCTTCTGGCCCTTTAAATACAGTTCTTCATGTTGTGACCCAACCCTAAAATTATTTTCGTTGCTACTTCATAACTGTAATGTTGCTACTGTTATGAATCATAATGTAAATATCTGATATGCAGGATGGTCTTAGGCGACCCCTGTGAAAGGGTCGTTTGACTGCCAAAGGGGTCGCGACCCACAGGTTGAGAACCACTGAGTTAGAGGCTCTAAAGGCACTGGCAAAAATAGCACCTGGAGTGCAGGAGGACTGAGCTGCGTGGGGATGAAAGCGGGGCAGCTGTGAAAGGGGAGTCTGTGGCCAGAATTTTGGAAATCCAGGCTTAAAGACACAGGTAGTTTGGTTAGTAGAATGGAGAGGTTGAAGAAGAGATGAGATGCCACAGATTTATTTCTATTTCACTGGCATTGAGAATCAGGTTCCCGTTGTTTCAGAAAGTTCCAGATAGACGGGAGGTTTATGTCAGCTGCTCCTTTTCTCTCTTCCCTCTGCACAGTATGTCCTGCCCACACTGGGGTGAAGAGTCTGATCTTAGTAGCCTTATGAGGCGGCATTTGGAACCTTCTCTTCTTTGCCTGGCCTTCAGACCCCAATTTTCCAGAGACCGCAATTGAGAAAGACCTTTTGTTGCTGTACAATAGAGGGGAAACTCCCAGGGCTGTAAAACAGACGGAGGACTTTGCAAAATATAGCAAGTTCATGTCTGCTAATATGTTAAGTGATTTGGCCTCCCTCGTGTAAGTAGTGATTTGTTGTTTTCATGCTAATACAAATTCTTGTATTAATAGGAGCATGGCCCTGGGTTTCTTCATCCGCCTGGGAAAAAATTACTTGTTTGATGGTAAACAAAGAACAGAAGAATTGATTCACTGTCCTCATTTTTAAAAAAAGATGGTATGAAGCAATAGTGGAATAATTTTAATTGTAACCTTCTAACACTTGCCATCAGTAAGATCATTTGTGTTCTGTTTTTAGGAAATGGAGTATTAAAGAGTACATAGTGCATTAGAAATGCAAAACATGACCGCATGTTCTCAGGGTTTTGTCAGTGTGACATGAAAGAGCGCTTGTACTGGGATGCTCAGCTCTGAGGGTATTCTCTGTTCAGTGTGTATTTACAGAGATGTATGAATATTTGATTAATGAGTCATGGGCTCTGGAGAAATTTAATAACAGTATTGCTGTACAAAGCCAGGCCCTTAACTGTTAACACAGCTGCCAATAGTGTCATTGACACTGTAGCCCTTTCTGAATCGAGTAGATTCTATGGAGTAAATTCCTCACTCAAGAAGGGATCTGTGAGAGGCATTATTCGGTTATCTGTTTTGAACTTTACTCAGTTTATAGGCTCTGATTTGTCAAGATTTTTTTCAGTGAAAACAAGCGGTGATACGGAAACTTAAAAAATGATCTTTTTAAAATGATTACTTTCCCCAGAAAATAGTTGGGAAAAAAATCATTGGTAAGTAAAAAGTAGTTGATTATCCTCTTCAAGAGTTTTTGTTAGGGACTCCATAATAATTTTTGTTTTGCTTATCGTATATGAAATATCCACAAGAAGAAGAAATAGATATATTTGTGATTTAGACTCACATCTATTTGAATGCCATAATCTAAATTCATTATGAAATATAATTTAATCCTCAGGAATTATTGAAGGCTAATTTATCCCTTCATCTATTTTTATTTTATTTTAATATCTATGGAGAAATCAATTCTAACTTTCAAAGGTAGGTAGGTATTTTAGTAATGTTACCTCATTTAACTGCTTGAGTAACAGGGAGAAATGTCAAAAAAAGATAAATTTAGTGCAGGCGCTTTTGCTGGAAGCTGTAACTGCAGGTTAGAATTATCCATGCTATGCAGAATTTCCTGCAACACTTCTCCTTAGGGCCACAATGCATTACAGCAGACGTATAATGAAGCTGCTATAAAATCTCTGGTAATTAAGGGGGATTTGACAGTAATTGCAACAGTGAATCAACTTAATTATTACCTGCTTCAAAGAGAGCTAACCTGATGTTATAATCTAACCTTTTCTACTTTTAAAACGGGAGATTAAACAAGTATATGTAGCATTTAAGAATTAAATCTGTTGAAATAGAATTGTATTAATATACTTCTAATATATATTTTATGCACACGTACACATCAACTTCTCAAGAAGAACTAGGATTGGGCTCGCTGTGATCCATTAAAGTTATTGGAAATGGACCCAAACCCACATTTCTGATTCAGGTCAGCTTCTCCTCAAGACACACATAGACCTTGACTGTGGTCTACCTGCCTTCCACAGCATAGACAAGGATGTTTTCTTAATATTGGCACATAAAGAAAAGAAATGCCAAAATTCTTATCATTGTTTATATTTAAGTAGACTAGATCTTAGAACCTTAAAATCTCATCCAAAGCTGCAAGCAAGTTGATCTGAAGGTGAAGGTTTCGACTCATCTGAGGTTTTATATAACTTGGTATAGCCAACCCTGGGTACAAAGAACAAGATGCCCAGGGTTTAGCCCAAGTTCTGTGGTAATGCTTCTCATAAAGATCTCCTCCCATCTCCTATTTCCCGCTATCTTTCTTTTCACAAGAGTGGGAGTGGGCACAAATGGAAGTATCGGTGTGCTTTCGCCATGTGTCCATGAGTTATCAGGCACCTAGAACACTGAGTACCAGGTTTCTTATTTATGGTTTGGTCTTCTCTCAGGCAGATTCCCCTAACCTTCTTTTCTGCTTTTAAGTTTTATACTTGTGTCTTCATTGGCTTTAGCTTTACCAATAACCAACCATATTAACTCTGTAATTGTAGAAAGCTTGGACTGCAGTAATTTTGTTTTGGTGTAATCTTTTTGTATGGTTTTGTGTTTGCCATATGTAGAGACCCAATGAACTGACTCATTTCATGGGAGAAAATTGATGAAGCATAGATTTGGTGCAGTTTTGGGGATGGAACAGGCTCAACCACTGTTTGCTACAGTAAAAGAATGTGTTCCTATGAAAGTGAGCCAGAATTGATTCTCCATCCAGGCAGCAGGACCCCTGGGCAGCTCATTGATCTTCTTAAGATTTATTCTGGTGTGTTGCAAATTCAGCCTGAATTCTCCGAAGGAAGATTGAGAACACACATTATATACCTTGTTTTCTGAGTTTGCTTCTTTCCGCTAAACAAATTCTCAATATAGGAAGCAAATAAGGAGGGTCAATTATTTAATAACAGTTAGGGAGATAAAGCCAGGTGAGTTCTAATTTTGATTTGGTCACTGATGGACCTGGCGCAGATTGTCTGGAACCTCTTTCTGTTTCATTCCTCTACCAGACTGAATTACAGCTACTCCACAGGGGTTCTACACAACCCTGTTTGTACAAACTCTTGTTTGGTGAGAAAACGTTCACCAAAACAGAAGCTCACCAAAGTAATGGCCTTTGTAAAGGTAGTGAGCACAGCTTCCAAAAGTACCTATTTTGTGGTCAGGGATTCTGCTATTCCATGTGAGCCATGGTTTCTTTTGTTCATGCTCATGACTTTTCATTTACTGGGGAGTGGTGATCTATGCATTTTTGGTTTTTAAAGAGTTCATTCTTTGTTAGTGATGAACAGAGGAGGTTAAAGACCATAAAGCCCAAACCAAGTGATTTCTACTTGATGAGCATTGTAACAAGGCCATGGAAAAAAGTTGGAGCCATTGGCCAGAGTAATAATCTTTTCCTTCCACAGCTTGTCTATGCACTTGAGATAGAAAGGTGAACAGAACAGGCAAGGTCCCTGCTCTCCTGGAGCTCACATTTAATTGTAACTTCCATTTACTGAGTGCTTATTATTCTAGGCACTTTATATGCATTATCTCATTTTTAATGCTATAAACAGAAATCTGTGCTTTATAGGGAAGAAACTTCAGACTCAGAGATTAATCAAATTGCCCAAGGCTACCCAGCTGGTATTCTACTGCAGATCTGTTTGATTCCATAAATGGTTGAAACCACTTAATTTTGGAATTGTCTGTGGAATTAATGAACCATAGTGTTCCTTTTCTAGATATAAGTGAAAACGAACTTTATGATATTTACCATACCAAATATTTATCACATTTTACTATAATAATACAATGAGCTAGAGAGCGCTAAGTTTTTATTTTTACTTGTTTGTTTTTAAATTAGACTTATATGACACATTAATATCCTGTGTGTTATCCAGAAGATAGCTACGGTTCATGAAGATCCCTGAAATCGGACAGCTTTTTTAGTGCCAGCATTTACAATGTCCGAAATAACGTAGGAACCAGTGAGTTTTGAAGCTGTTACCCTCAGTTCCTCTTAGATCTTTGCCGCAAGCTAAATATGTACTAACTACTTATGAACTTTATGAAGATTGGCAGCCACTTAGAGACCTGCATGGAAAAGACAAATTGTCATACTTCTTTGTTCTTACAAAATGATGGAGTTCAAAAATTCGAATTGTACTTTCTGAGAGAAAGTTAATTACACAATCACCTCAATTATTCAGGGGTAGAATATTCGATTAAGGATATATTCATCCCTGCCTTCGGCAACAGAGAAGGACTTTTTAGTTGACACTAATATAATCATAATAAGGGATTAAGAGGGAGCTGGCATCACTTGAAAAACGACATATTGACATATATCTTTGAAGGGTGGCAACGTTTTAAGGGACCTTCAAGATTATATTGTCCATTGTTTTCTTTTTACAGATAAGGAAATTGAGGCCCAAAAAGATAAAATTTCTGGCCCAAGTTGCACAGCTACACACGATAGAGCTATGATTAGAATCTAGTTTATTTGTTTAGTTGAGAGAAAATTTAATTTAAAGGATTTATGTTTGGCAATTTTAATGTAAATAGCAGAACATCTACTGATGTCTCTTAAAATCTATTCCGATTTAAGTAAATTGGGTCGTTCAGTTGACTTTTAAGAGTTGAATCCTGGAAAGGGACGGAGTTCCTGTTACAGAAAATGCCTTTCCTTTGGTGCCCAATTTGAACATTGATGTAGACTTGGGATAATTAGTGAAACTAAAGAGAGAAAAGAGAACACTCATTGCAGGGGTAAGACTGGGCTCCCTTTTAGAAATAATTCTACCCCCTCCCCCTGCTCAGTTCATACCTTGGCTTTTTGTCTTATTGTTATTGGGTCCCTTTTGCAAGAGGCATTGGAAAATCAATTTTGATTGCCAGTTCGCATAGCTTCAAAAGGAGAGTAGGGTATGCGAAGAAAAAGAATGGAGAGTTTTATGATGAAAAATCCCTGTTTCTGTTATCTATTGCCATGTAACATATTACCTGAAAGCATCATGACTTAACCTAATAAGGATTTGTTATTTCTGGCTGTTCAGTGGGTTGAGCTCAGCTATGAGGTTCTTCTGCTCTACATGGGGAAGCCGCAGTCACTCCTGCAGCCCTCTCAGTCGGCGTTTGCCTGGGGCTGGAGCATTCAAATGGTCTCTTATCTCCCAAGGGAATTCTCATCATTATGTGGTCTAACCCAATTTGTTTTTACAGTGGGACAACTGACTCCTAGGAGAGCGCCGAAGCAGTAGCTTCCAGGCCTTCTGAAGGCTGGGATCTCACACAGCCACTTCCGCTAAATTCTATTGGACAAAATAACTCATAAGACCAGCCGAGATTCATAGGTAGACTCCACTGACAGATGGGAGAAACGGTGGAACAAACAAACAAACGATTGTGGTCACCTTTAATTCACTACAATTTCAAATTTTTAGAATCTCAATTTTTGTTTCTCTTTCTGTCTTGTCCCTTAACTTTCTTGCCACTTTAATGTTCACATCAAAGCTTCAACAAATGCTAGTATTTCCTTAGCCCATGCAATAACCTATATTTTTCCTCAGTTTTCACCAAAGACATAGAAATTCAGACATACATGACTCAGGAAAATACTAAGATTTTGACTTGGTGAAATCCTAGATTTCAGAGATTATGAAAAGATTTCTAATTATCTGTATTAGAGCTTCTACTTTTTTTAGGGGTATGAAAATAAGGCCTCCAGTCCCAGGAAATTTAAATTTTGAAATAAAAAGAAATATGAACCTGCGAGGGCGAGCCAGGGAGAATTTTGGCTGGAAATTTAGATGTGTAATTTGGTTCGGCAAGAAGACCCCATCCATTTTCCCGTTGGCTGCTTAATTCTAATTTCTCTAATAGAGCCTGGATTTGGAGGACTGTCTTCTCTGACCACGTTCTCTCCTGCCAGACCAACAGGAAGCGCCAGACTGCCTCGGCAGCGATGGCCCATTTGACATGGAGACGTTGTAAAAATGGGAATGAGGGATCAGCTTGGATTTCCCTAAACTTGATTTGTTTAATACTCACGAAGGCACCACATACAGCACGCAGGCCTGCTCCTCTGCGGAAAATGCAGTGGCCACACAGGCGGCAGGGCCCTCTGATCTGGCATCCACACCGCGGTGGGGATGGGCGTTATGGAGTGGATTTCACTGTAAAGACAGCGATGTGATTTCGAATCCCTTTTCCCTGAAGGTACCAGCGGAATCACCAAGAGGCAGCCTATTCCTCCTCAAATGAGATACAGCAGTTTATCATGTCAGCCTGCGCCAGCGAGGGTGAAGGCTATAAGGGCTTCTGGCTGTCAGGAGCAGGATTCCATCTCGGGGCCCCTCAGGCCACATGGCGGAAGCGGAAAAAGTTCATTCTGCCTTCTCCATTGTCTGGTGTTCTGTCTCCTTTCCCATCCCATGTCCGCTTGACCAAGCTTATAGCCCAAATCCAAGTCATGTGTGTAAAATACATGCAATTTAGATTTTGCTCTTATCCATTACGAGAAGCCTCCCAATTGTATCCTAATCATTTTACTTAAAAGAAATATAAAGGAATGGATTGTTTTAATTGATAAATTCTAATGTGCTTCTACAAACTTCGGGAGCTATCTTTGAACATTTGGAACAATTCCGTGAAAAGAATGTGAAATTATTTCTGCCTACTGGAGATGCAATCTATGGAAGCAGGATCAGGAGAGACGAATGCACACGTGTGATTCTTTGGTGGAGCTGCAATATTGAGATTCTGCTCACAGCTCCTATTAGCGTTCATGCCACCGATTTCAGGCTGTGCCCACAGTAATTGTTGTATTGTAAAAATCTTTTGTGTGTACTTTCTGAATTGCTGCGTTGTCTATAAATATTTAGTGATAATTCATGATTGGGTTGTATTTACCCCCGTAGTTATGTATTACAAATGAAACGACAGCATCTGCTGAAATTAAAAGTGGCCACATTTTCACTGGAGCTTAATTAAATGCCAAAATTTATCTACATTAACAACAAAGTCGTGAAATTTATTGATCAATTCACATGATATAAGTTGACAAATGGCTTCAGCAATTTCCATAATTTTCTACACGTGTTAAAATTTGTAATGAAAAAGAACACTATATTAACATTAAATGAGAAATGAAAGGGAGGTTTTGTACCGGGGCCAGTGCCCTGGAGCAGTGTACTTTGTTTTCCGGCCCTGTCCAGGCTTGCTGTTGGAGCTGTGTACAGATGGGTCTCTGACAGTCCTACAGCTGTTCTCCTAATTGTCCATTAAGTGTTCTATTGATTCTCTGATTCAAAGTACATGTCTTTCAGCTCAAGCTATCGTGTGAAGTGGCAGACACATTCCTTGTAGAATGACAGAGCTGCTTGAAACCTAAAAATGTGGCCTGCCAGTTTCAATTGAGGATCCTGCTTTCAAAGGAGAAGGCTTGGTTAAAGGCGCTTTGTAATAGCTGGTTAGGTTTTATTTTCTAAACTTTTAGCATCAATCAATTAAAGCAGCAGCAGCACGAGGAGTTTTAATTCCTGGTTAAGCATGTATAGATTGCGCCTCGCTGATTCAGGGCAGGGCGAGAGGATGGGCATTGGTCACAGAAGATGCATGCAGACTTTTCCCCCTGTGCACCTGACATACGCAAAGTCATTTTCATTTGACTTGCAAGTTCACTTTGAGCATTTTTTAAAAAATTGAGATCATCTGCAATTCCAGATTATGCCAGTCAGAAGCCCGTTTAAAATCATCTCTCTTTAATCTGGAAAGTGAAAGATAAGATGCATATCTGTTGCGAGGACCATAAATCTTCGGAGAAACAAATAACCATAGATAAAACTGTAAAAGTTATTTAGTTCTCCACTGAAAGCGGTTTATTAATCTAAAATTTCCAGTCCATTGTGTCATGATTTGCTTAGCACTCTGTATCTCATTTTGTGCAATTGTACCTCAAGCAAAGAGCTGATCGCTTCAGTCTGAACTTTATCTTTTGTAATCTTAAATGCAAGGAATAAAACAAAAGCCTCTATCAAAAGAGTCCAAAACAATGGTTTAGGTCACCCCAAATGTATTTGCTTTCTTTTCTTAATGGGATGACATATCCGAATGTTTTTACCATTCAGGTTTATCTCTTAATTACTTTGTAATATAACATTGCAGGAGAAAACGGCCTTATTTATCTTGTAATCTTTCAACTACAAATGAAATGAATAAATAATGTTTGTTGCCTCCCGTGTATCAATTTAATTAGGAGCTATCCCAGCGGCCCTGATCACAGATGAGGTTCTCTGGAGTGATTTTAACTACTAAATAAGTTTTCAGATCCATCTAGATTTTCAGAGGAAAGGGAGACTAACAAACACATATTCAAATCTGTTTAATGCATCCAATATGCATATTTAAATGTATTAAAATGAGAAATATAGATTATATGAAGGAAAATCACTTTAAGGGTGAACTAAAAACTGCTCTCACAATTAGTTGTTCATTCTTTTTTATTTTTAATGTCTCCTTTGTATCTCCTCACAATAGCCCCCTTTGAAGAATACTCCCTTTTCTTTTTCTCTCATTATTGTAGGGTAAAGGAGCATGGCCACTAAACTAGGGTTCCTTTTGTCAAAAGCAAATGATTTGTATCCTGATGCTCTGTCTGGGGTATGACTTTCTCTACTGTGACCTCCCTCTCGCCTCTCTGCTGTAGCTTCCCAAGCAGGAAGTGAGTGGTCTGCGGGAAGAGTTGATGAAACATGGAGACGGAATTTGTGTACTTTTAATTTCTATCTACTGTAATGTGTTTGGGATTTGAAAGTATTAGGAGTTGTATCTTCTATTTGCTTTTTTAAAAGATTCGCTTTGAAATGAATAAAATATGTGAATGAGTGGAATATATGGTTTGTATTACAGAACCTAGCCTGAATGTGGGGCTTTATATATGTTTTGGGAATATGGAAACTCCAACCAAAATGTCCTCTTACCAAAGGATGATGAATCCCTCCGATCTGCTTTTCCTTGGGAAACAAGTGAAAAATCTATTTCTCACGCGGTAATGTAGTATATATTGATACCTGCAAAACATTATGTGAATCTACTTAGACGCCAGCACTTTCAATTACACTGTTAGCCAGTTTTTTAAAAAGATTTTTAGAAGCTTTCAACTGTAGACTTTTGTCTTGTTGAATGAACTTCAGCTACACTAAATTTTAAGTAAATTTGTGATGACTGAGCAATATACATTGGCTGAGCTAGAATCCAATAACCCACAGGACAAATTAATTTTCAACAAAAAGGGCAGAAACCTCAAGTGCCATGAGTATATGGAGTCTCATTCTATCTCTCTGGAGCCATTTTTGCAAATCACTACAGCTATTCATAATCTAAATCAGTCTCCTTTAGCAGCAGAAAGATCTTTTTTCATGACAAAACAGAAGATGACATTCATTAGTGCCTAACTTGCATAAGCTACCTTAAATTTATTGGTGCTCTTCTACTTATCCGAGTAAGAATTCCTTTGTCTACAGCTATAGGAAAATTCCAGTTGTACTACTTAAAAATATAAATTGTCACTTTTATCAGAACTTTTAGCAGTTTACTTTATTTTAGAAGTAAAACTGGTGGTTAAGATTTTAAGACTTCCAATGGGCATTGTTTCAGTCATATTTAATAGATGCCTAGGATAGTAATAGGATTATGTGTAAGCTTCTCTGCTGCCAAAAAATCCACATGTTCATCCACGTACTGCTGGGAGGTTTGTGGGGAAGTCAACCTTTGTGGCGGTGGGTGTGGCTAAATGCAGCATTTCCTGACAGCAGTGGACAGACTTAAAACTACCCAGCCTGTTTGCTTATATATCCAAGGGCTATGTGTAATTTTAAATGGGGCAAAATGCTTAGAAGACATCATTTGGAAATGTTCCATAAGCTGTTCTAAACCTTTCAACCTAAAAAAAGAGCCTGGTCAGGGGGAAACTTAGTCTTATGTTCATAATCTGATTAGAACCCTTCTTTTGTTGGGCACATTTTTTTTCCAGTTTGTAAGAACTAACCTTGGATCCATCTGGAAAAATTAAGCTGTTGCTACATCCTTAGGACCATGTTTTTGCCTTTTGTCTTCTCCTATCCCCACAAATGATGGTTAAAAAATAAAAAAAGGAAAAACTGAGTATACATAATTTTGCATTGATAGCATTTGTTTGTGTTTGTTTTTAATCCTGATGATCAGATGCGTGGCCTGATGAGACAGGGAGGAGAATTACCTCGGAAGGATTTTTTGGAAGGGCACAATGGCACCTCTGCCCATCTATGTGGAGCTGGAGGAAAATGTGGGTATGACTTCAACTGAACCTGGCTTGGCTATGGTAGCGTAAGAAAGCCAGATCCTGAAAGGATCTTTCACTGAAGCTTCTTCTCCTGTGTGCCTACCTAGCATCTCTACTGCCCAAATTCACATTTCTGACTGTTGCTAGTCATCACTTATCCTAGAAGGCAACATTGGGGTGTGCCTTGGACATGACCTGGAATGAAGGGAGAATTGAACAGTACCACAAGTGGTGTGGCCCATGAGTTGGAAGAAGTCTGGTGCTCTGACTACAATGAAAATAAATAGTTGATTCAACTGTGGGAAATTGGGGATTAAAGGGGGATGAACAAAGAGAGCTGCTGATACATTCTAATTATATCTTGGCATGGGGATGTCAGACTACTGATCAGCATAATCTCAGATGTAACCAGGCTTGACAAAGATTGCTTAGTGATCAAAACACTGTAACCAAGTTAGTGAGCCAACATGTAGAGTGAAAGTTAAAAGAGACTACCCACAAACACATAAAAAATAGTTTATTATAAATGTCTCATTATCTCCAAAAATGAATACACCTTAAATCCATGTGAGCAAAACTGAGTTTGGCCTCTAGATCTAATTACAGGGCAGAAGCCAGGGTATAATTATCTGAAGAATGAATTTTCTGGGTGAGGTCTTGGAAGTTTAAATAAGTGATTGATACCTAGAAGTTTTTTTTATCAACTAGTATGAGCTGCCCAAAGCCGTATAGTTTACTAACTAGGTAATGCTCCCTCAAAGGTAGAGTTGATTTTGAAACTGACATAAAATAGTTGGTTGAAAATGTCGCTCCTCAACACTGCACTGCTACCATCCTGTTCTAAGCCTCTGTCATTTCACACCGGGATTATTGCAATAGCTTCTAGACCCCCAGTCTTTGCCCTCCTTCTGTCTATTCTCAACACAGCCAACAGAGTGATCTTTTAAAAATCACATCAAAACCCTCACATGGTTTCCCAGTTACTCAGGCAGAAAACAAAGTTTTTACAATGGCTCACAAGGCCCTTCATATTCTGGTCCCTGATTACCTGCTGACCTCATCACCTCCACCTCTGCCCATTGCTCAATCTTCCTCAGCCACCTTGGCCTCCTTGTTCCTTAAACATGCCAGGTGGGCTCCTGGCTTAGGTCTCCATACTTGCTTTGCCCTTTGCCTGGAACTCCCTTCCACAAGGTAATCTCATAGCTTGTTACCTTGCATCTTTCAGGTATTTGCTTACACAGCACCTTCCTATTGATGTCTTCTCTGACGCCCTCACATCCAATTCATCCTATTTCCATTCTCCATCAGTGCCTGTAACATATTAGACCTCAATAAATATTTGTAGAATGAGTGAATGAAGTGCTTCGAGTAGTTCCTGGCATGTAATGAGAACTCAATAAATGTAAACTATATTTCATTCCAATTATAAACTTGCCATTGTGCATATAGAGGACAGCTCTCAGCAAAGAGTCTCCTTATGCATATTATTAGTAACTCAATAGAGTAAAGCTCTTTTATTATTTCACTTTAGCCTCAAAATATTCCTTTTGGGTTACCACAGTGCTTAGCACCATGCTTTGTACATCCTCAGTAAACGTTTGTTGAATGAAACGAATAGTTCAGATTCTGAACTGAGAACCTTCCTTTCAGAATGACAAGAGTAGAAATCCACTGTTCTTTGGGACCAGCTCCCTGATAAAGCTTTTCAAGACCAAAGCAACAAGGGAAGTAGAAATTTATAGGTTAACATTTCCAACTTCGTCCATTCTAAGACTTTGTTCTTAGCCCTGGGTCCTTTTTATTTAACTTAAAATTATTGGGCAATTTCAACAGTTTAAATTTGTTTTCCATTGTAGAACTTGGTGTTCCTGAGTATTGTAATACAAAGTTTAACATCACAGCAAATGATACCTTTGTTAAGAGACCTTTTTCAGGTCAGTTTAATAAATACGAAGATCTGCTATGTGTTAAGCACTGTGCTAAGGGATAGGGGTTTGTAGATGGGTATTATTTGGTTCAGTCTTTGAGGAGCCCAAGAACAGTAGAGAAAACAGATACATAAATAATTGCATTTCAATGCAGTGTGGTAAATGCTGTAATACAACCATATACAAAGGTACAGAGGTAGCAAATAGGAAGGAATGATTAACTTTGGGAGATGCTGTCATTGGAGGAGTTATTCTAGTAAGTAAGTTGGAGGCTAAAGAGGGTGTAGGCATTTTAGATAGAGGGAACAGCACATTGAAAAACACAAAGATGTGTCACAGCATAATGTGTGCAGAAAATCACAAATAGTTTGGTATTACTGAAGCACTGTGTGTGTGTGTGTGTGTGTGTGTGTGTGTGTTTAGGGGTGGTGACATGTGTGGGAAGTCCCAGAGCATGAGGTTGTGAGGCTTTCTATGCAACGTTAAGAACTGGTACTATCCCATTTGGTCAGTGGGGAGATATTCAAAAGAGAAGTATGGCTCTAAACCAGTGATGGCTAACCTATGACACGTGTGTCAGAGGTGACACGCGAACTCATTTTTTTGGTTGATTTTTCTTTGTTAAATGGCATTTAAATATATAAAATAAATATCAAAAATATAAATCTTTGTTTTACTATGGTTGCAAATATCAAACAATTTCTATATGTGACACGGCACCAGAGTTAAGTTAGGGTTTTCAAAATGCTGACATGCCGAACTCAAAAGGTTCGCCATCACTGATCTACACACTACTCTGCCTGCTCTCTAGAGGGTCACGGAAGAAGGTAAGAGTGGAGGTAAGGAGACCACTAAGAGGTTATGGAAAAAGTCTTGGGGTAAGAGGACGATGGCTAAGGAAGATGGTTACTGGAGATGGGGAAGAAGAAAGGGCTTTTGAGACATTCTTAAGATTTAGGCAAAACTAATTTGATGGGTTGCATTTAGGGGGAATGAGGACGATGGACCCCTATTTGCTTCATAAAAGTACATTTCCAACTCCCAGATTCTAAATAAGTTGGAGCCTCATTATTTGCTGAGAAAGGGCATTCTGGGAACAGAAGCTGTGGCAGGACTCCATACCCCGCAGGCCCAGAATGGAATGGTTGGTTTCCAAGGCCAAGAATTCTATTCCAGTCTCTAAGAGCTGGAGTGAGTCTCAGAGGTCGTTTAGCTCAAGCTTCTACTGAATGCGGGAACCATTTCTGTAGAATTCTAGACAGAAGATTATCCAGCTTCCACTTGAAATCCACTTCCTCAAAAGGCTTTTTCCCAAGGATCCAATGTAAAATCATTTTACACATTCTTTTAAAAAATGTATTTTTATTGATTTCAGAGAGGAAGGGAGAGGGAGAGATAGAAACATCAATGACGAGAGAGAATCATTCATTGGCTGCCTCCTACACATCCCCCAACCTGGGCATGTGCTCTGACCTGGAATCTGTGACCTGGTTCATAGGTCGATGCTCAACCACTGAGCCATGTCGGCCGGGCTCATTTCACACATTCTAAGGAACTGGGTAGGTATTATTATTTACTAGAATCATCCTTGGTCCAATTCAGCTCTAAGGGTCTAACTCAGGAAGTGGGAAAGTTGTAACCAATGGAAGGAAGAAAGTTAGTCCTTTGGAGCCTACAAGACTGTCACAGGGCAGAATCGCCCTTATTTTGCCGATGAAAAGCAGACCAGAGAGGACAGGGGACTTGCCTGGAGATTTGCTTGGGTCAGAGGACCGGCAGAGAAGTAGCAACCCCAAAGCTGGAAAAGACACGATTGCCAGCCAGCAATCCAAAACTGGTCCCCCCTCTCGCTTGGTCAGGGAAACTATTTATCTCTTCACCAGGCGGATGGTTTGTTAACATCTTTCCTTACCCTGAGAGCAATGGCAGGCTTCCTCTGGCCCACAGGCTCCTCGAAGACCCACCTGTGTCCTTTTATTGAATGGATTTCCCAAGTAAACACAACCATGTTGTTTGTCTCTCAGTCGCTCTGCTGTGCAGGGAATGAGGGCTCCGCTCGCAATCAGCGGGGACTCCAGTGCCAAGCCTCTGATCTATAGCGCAGGGACTGCAGGGCATCTGAGTTGTAACAAGAACAAGATGAGCTTGTGGCCTCGGGCTTCTAACCTGCTCCTCAACCCACACTTCAAAGAAAGTTATTACACAAGAGTTAGACTAAATCAAACCAAGCTGCAATGTTTGCGTACTGTGGCCCATTTTCAGATCTCATTGTATCTCACCACCAAGTCTCTCAGAAACCCAGTTGGGAGCAGCACAAAACGACCCAATGATAATGTAGTTGTAGGTCTTTAAAAATGAGTCCAACTGATTTATTTTGAAATTTCAGTTAAGCATGATGTCAAGAAAATCTCTCTGGCTATTTATCACCGTTTTTCCTCTTGCATAGTCCGAGTAGACAGAATAAAATTAGAAGCCAGCTACTCACATGCTTCTAGTTTTTGAAATTGTAGGCTGGTGTTGTTCCTAGAATATCAGAACACTGAGATGTTTTGATGATAATTTTCTGCCAAAAGAACACTCATCATAGCAAGGAAGGACTTTACTATGTCATTTACTTTCTTTATTAGCCTTATTGTACAGGTGCTGCAAGAAGAGGCACAATAGATGATCTAAAGATAATGTATTTCACTTTGGTTAGACCGGCTACTCCCATTTTTCCAAATCACCACAACCTGGAAGCATGAAAAATTGCCTTTTTCTTTTTTTAGCTTTGAATAATGGATACAAGATCCATAAGGTTTTTGAACCATCATAGAAATAAGGCTTCTATTTATTGCTGTCTAGTGTTATGTACGTTTTGTAGAATGGTGTAGAAAACTTTGGGTAAATAGGGCAACTATCATTTATTCCAGTAATTGAACCATTAAAACCTATCCCTCCTAGCCACGCTTTACTTATTTATTGTGTATGACAGTGAAGCTTTTAGAAAATTCTTTCTTTCCAATCATGAACCTTTGCAATGTCTCAGAAGCATGAAGGGTTAGGACTGGGAGAGAACACCAAGTTGTCTGAAGCAGTTAACTGAGACCACAGAGACAGGTGGCTTACTCAAGGTCACACAGCCATGGCTAGGATTCAGGTCAGAGCTCTTTTGCTTATACCCATACGTGGTGCTTCTCTTGTGAAATCAGGGATGACAGTTAGGAGAACCAAAATGAAAGAATTTTGCATGAACAGAGATGAAAATGAACTATTTATCACAACCCAAAGGGCATCAGGTAAAAACTAAAAGCCAAACAGTCAAGCCAAACTACCAGGGTGGAATGAGAAGCTGCAAAGGCCAGGGAAACGATGTTATGTGGGTCTGAAGATAAGAGGAGAGGGGGACGCTTCTGGCTTCTGCAGTCCGGACACATCTATGGTGCAGGAATGGAACTTTTTCATAACCGGTTCCTGTTTCTGTCTATTGCTCCAATATTTGCATCCCATCCTTAGGGATCAGAATGAAGCTTCAAGTTGCTTTGCTTTTTTTTTTTTTTAATATATTTTATTGATTTTTTACAGAGAGGAAGGGAGAGAGAGAGCTAGAAACATCGATGAGAGAGAAACACCGATCAGCCGCCTCCTGCACATCTCCCACTGGGAATGTGCCTCCAGGCACATGCCCCTGACCGGAATTGAACCCGGGACCCCTCAGTCCGCAGGCCGACGCTCCATCCACTAAGCCAAACCGGTCTCGGCAAGTTGCTTTGCTTTGGAAAAATTAAAGACTGAGCTGCTGCTGAAGAGTTTCTCACCCTCTGTCCTGGTCAGCATCCTACCCTTTGCCGTGGAGGTGCTGCCACCACTTGTCTCCTGAGGCAGAAGGTTCCGATCAGCCCGTCACCTAAGTCTGGCTCCTCCGCCCTGGCAGATACAAAGCATGTCACACACTCCCTGCCCTCAGGGACATCATAATCAGTTTCTGAAGTTTCAGGGGGTATTAGCATCTTGAAATTATTTGCAAATGTTCACGTAAATGGGAATATCTTTGAGACGAGTCGAAGAAGTACCTGATTATCAGGAAAGGTTGGGATTAACTGGTCCAATTGGAGAGACAAGACTAATTTATAGAACCGACAAAACAAGGACAGTGTAAAATCCTGAGATCATGGTGGGTCAGTGTGAGACATCCCCCAGAATGAGGTGGAATTTTTAGGTGTGTCTTGAAGGATAGAAGATGTCTGAATGGGTAGTGTGGAGAGGGCAAGTGTGCCTGATGGGAGAATATAGAGGATTGGAAACTAACATTCATTCAACAGAATATCTGTTATACATTAGGTACCTTACTACGTCTGATCTCATTTAATGTCACAACAAGCCAGTGAGGTGAGGATTACCATCTCCACGTTACAGGTGAAAACAGATTCAGGAAGGTGAGGTGACTTGTGCACCATTAGAAGATTGGCAAAGCCAGATTTAAAACCCAAGCCATTTGACCTCAAACCTTTGTTCTCCCCCGCCCCCCACCCACTTCCTATGGTAGCTCTAGCATAAACAAAGGAATGAGCATGGTACACACGGATGAGAGAATCTACTTGATTGAAGTGAAGGCTTCTTGCCAAAGAGCAGGACTCATATGGTAACAGTAGAGTTAGATCTTGGCAGGCTAGGATAATAACTAACTTTTATTGAGCACTTACTATGTGCCAGTCATGATGCTAAACTCTTTATTTCATTTAACCCTCAAAATAACCTTATGAAGGGGGCACTGTTTTATCCCCATTTTGCACTTGGGGAACCTGAGGCTATAAGTAATCTGTCCAGATTCACACAGACAATGGAGGGCTGAACAAGAATGGGCTAAATGAAAATCTAATCTGTTTGACTCCAGAGTCTGCACTCTTGAAGCATGCTAGAAAGTTAATGTTTTGTGTGTTCACAGTGTGCCAGGCGCTGTGCTGAGCGCTATACATGCATCGTCTCCTTCAATTTCACACACACACAAAACCAGGAGATATAATTTTTATGTCCTCTATTTTACAGATGAGAGGCAAATGCACAGGTGAACTGAAGCTTAGGAAGGTTTAGTAACTAGTCCAAGGTCACACGGTTTGGCAGGACTAGAATCTAACCCAGGTCCTCTGGTTCTGGAACCTGGACTCAACTCCCATGGTGTACTGTTTGCCCAAAGCAGGGATTCTGGGAGTGAAGGGCTAAATACACTTATCTTAACTATTCCCTATTCTCCCACTAAATTACTTATATTCTCCATGCCTTTTAATGGCTCCCCTATTATTTTATGGTAGGTCCTCATACTTTGGACCAAAATCCCTATTACAGGAAAGCCTGGGGTAAATGTTTTTTGTTTGTTATGAATGGAGATAATGAGATTAAGACCTCATTTATTCATCAAATATTTAGCGAGCTCCTCCTAAGGACTGGTCAGGGTGCTGGGAATATAAAGATACCGCCCCCCCCCCCCCAAGTACTTATCTTCAAGGATTGCACAGATTGTGAAGATGATAGATATATAAACCAACGATTAGAATGCAGTGTGATAAACTGATGGGACAGAGGTAGGGACAGAGTAATATCAGAACATAGAGAAGGGGCACCTAACTCAGAATAAACAGGAGGGTGTTGGTGGGAGTTGGGGACAATGCCCCCAAGGAAGTGACACTTCCATGAACTGATTTTGAATAAAGATTTTCTTGTATGTTTTCAATACTTGATAAGCTGTTTATGACATTTTGAAGCTGTTTGTTCAATGTGGTCAACACATTGTCACTTACTTTCATTTTCTCTCTTACACACACACACACACACACACTGTCTTTCACACTTTTAAAAAAAATTTTGTTTTATTGCTTAAAGTATTACAAAGAGTATTACATATGTCTCCTTCCACAGCCCCTCCCCCCCACCCTTGACATTCCCCTGGCTTTCACACTTTTTACTCTCTCATTGCACACCTGCTCTCTTAAACTTAAAAAGTCAACACAAACCCAGTGGTTTGTGAAGACATCTGCTACTTGCAGGGCTTTTGCTGGCGATATCAAACGTGCTGTTCTTAGGAAAAGCTTTGAATGTGTTTCTTATTTGACCAAAGCAGCAAACTCCGGTGATGAAGCTCTGAGTTGAGGGTATCTCTCATCCCACGTGACTTTTAACCAAGAGATATTTCCAAGGCCTTTCCATATGCCTTTATTATCTTTAGATTTTTAAAAGTTAGCTTTTTATAATATAAATTTATATTGATAAAATTCAATTTGAAGTGTACAGTTTGATGAGTTTTGACAAATGCATACAGTTGTGTAATTGCCATTACATTCAAGATATAGAATAGCTTCGGCCTGTGTTGCTAAGTGGCTAGAGCATTGGCCTGCGCACCGAGTGGCCACCGGTTTGATTCCTGGTCAAGGACACGTACCTGGCTGGGTTGCAGGTTCAATTCCCAGGGCATGTGCTGGAGGCAACCAATTGATGTGTTTCTCTCACATAGATGTTTTTCTCTCCTCGCCCCTCCACTCTCTCTAAAAATCAATGGAAAAATTTCCTCGGGTAAGGATTAACAACAATAAAAGGCATAGGATATTTTCAAAACCTGAAAAATTCCCCTTGGGCTTTTTGCAGTCACTGGATTCAGTCACAGTAGTGAGAGCTATAGTGACCCACTATCAAATGCCTGGAAAGCATGACCAATCTCAGGGACCAACATTGACTGAGCACTTTCTAGATGCCCTGCTGAAGTATATGCATAGATTTATGTACACCCCTATAGGCCTCCTGCGGGTATTATCTCCATTCTGCAGAAGAGGAAACCAAGACCCAGAGAAAGGAAATAACGTGCACAAGGTCATTGAGCTAGAAGTGGTGGAGCCAGATTCCACCCAAATGATGTTTCCCACACTACCTTCTCACTGCTGATCTAGAGAGGAAAAGCTATAAAGAAATATGGGAAGCCAAACACAAAAGACCAGATAGTCGAATTCTATTTATATGAAGTTCTAGAAAAGGCAAAACTAGTGATCAAAGCAGATGATTGGTTGCCGGGGTCGGGGAGGGATTATCTGTAAAGGGGCATGAGGGAGCTTTCTCAGGTTATGGAAGTATTCTACATCTTTATTGTAATGGCAGCTATGCACATACATTTGCCCAAGCTCGTCAAAATGTATACGTAAAATTGATTTTTATTATATACAGATTATACTTTAATAAAACTAATTTTTAAAAAATTTAAAATGAAAAAATAGAGAAAGACCTTGGAACCATCTCTTTATGTAGAAGTCACAGCAACATGGTCACCTTTAAAAATGTAACTTGTCACATCAATTAATAAAAGTATAAAAATATTTTTTATGTAACTTTATGCTAAATTTTTTTAAAAATATTTTTTTATTGAGTTCAGAGAAGAAGGAAGAGGGAGAGAGAGATAGCAACATCAATGATGAGAGAGAATCGTTGATCGGCTGTCTCCTGCATGCCCCACACTGGGGGATCGAGCCTGCAAGCAGGGCATGTGCCCTGAGTAGGAATCGAACCATGACCTCCTGGTTTATAGGTCAATGCTCAACCACTGAGCCATGCTGGTCAGGCTAACATTTTTTGTTTTGTTGTTAATCTTCACCCAAAGATATTTTCCCATTGATTTTTAGAGAGAGTGGAAGGGAGAGGAAGAGACACACACAGAGAGAAACATTGATGTGAGAGAAAACATTAATTGGTTGCCTCCTGCATGCATCCTGACCAGGGCCTGCATGCAACCATGAGGTGCAGTACCCTTGACCAGAATCGAACCTGGGACACTTCAGTCCACAGGCCCAGCCGACACTTTATCCACTGAGCCAAGCTGGCTAGGGTGATGCTAAAAAATTTTCAAATCTGACAAAAATAAATTAGTGCTCACTATAACTTTGAAATTAAGTCAACAAACTATTTCCTTGCACTAAATGAATAATTTAATATACATTTCTGAATTCTTTGCAAACATCTGGTGAATAGGGGTCTGATTAAGCATGATGCAAAAAGAGCTTGCAAGTCGGACTGTTTACTAACATTTCAATTTCTATGCCTCATTTATTAGACTTAGAATAAAAAGGTGAGAGGGCTGTTTGGGATTGTCTTTAACCTTGATGATATTTCCACTGAAGCAGCATAATGGCTCTTAATTGCTTAAGTGAAGAGAACATGTTGACGTGTCCTTCTTTGCCTAAGAGCTTAGAGCCTAAACCATTATGCTAATTCAAGCATTATATACACCAAAGTATTTATGGGACTGACACAAGTGATGTTGCAGGTAAAGGGCTGTGAAATGGTCTGTAAACAGAGAGAATTGATTTGAGGCCCAAAAGCAGTGCTGTTAAAAGTCACAGCCATTGAACAGCCAACCCTACAATTTCTATCCAGATTGTCAAACTGGGTCAGACAGTGTCAGCAGGGCTGCCATTAGAGATCAGATGGGTGGTTTAATAATATGTAAACCAACCACATAAATAGTTAAGTCTCATGGTAGAGGTCCACACCCGTGTGTGTGTGTGTGTGTGTGTGTGTGTGCGTGTGTGTGTGTGTGTGAATTTTCACTATGGAAACTTCACAGTGCCATATTTAGTCAAATGCTAATGTGTTGTTTTTTCTCACCAAGAAAAACTTCCAGCAGGCACAAGTTAAACAAGACAGCAACAATCAACGTAAAGACATCCAGGGAGAATGAATCTGCAACCATATAAGAAGAAGGGGCAATCAGATCCTTGCCCTTGGCCTTGACCTTCCAGGCTTCGGACATCACTTGTTTTTCATGTGTCTCTTTCTATAATAGGACTGTACATGTTTTGAGCCAACCTCAAAATAATGATGTAAGTCTCCTTGTCACCTGCATTATTACCAGGCTGCACTTTGGACATTAATATATATATATATAATCGATTTCTTTAAAAACTAGGTTCTATTTATACAGTCTCCAAAATTACTACTGGATGGCTTAGTTCCATCCTTGCTTTAAATGTGTGAAAACCAGAATTACCCTGTTGTTTAGTTTGATTTTAGAAGACTAATGGAAAGTTTCCTCCCATCCCAGCTTAAAGGCAGAGGAAAAGATCATGATTTCCTTCCTTCTTTTTCCAAAGCAAAACAAACAAAACAAAACAAAAATCTGTGAACATAAGGGGAGCAGAGGATGATGATGAAGACCATGGACTTTGAGTTTGAACCCCTACTCTGCCACTGACTGACTTAGGGCAAGCTCCGCAACCTCCCTATGCCTTAGTTTCTTCCTCTGTAAAATGGGGGGTTTACTTCACAGGCTTGTTGTGAAGTAAATTTGTAAAAAGTGCCTGGCACTGAGCAAGCATTCAAAAATGTTAAGCATGACCATTACGTTGGCCTCATAAACTTTTGATTTATGCCTGATATAATTTTCATTAAGCACAACTTTCTCTATTCTCGGGGTTCACAGAGATTATTAACATTCTGGTTTATTGGATATGTATGGTATTTAAAAAACCAAACACTCTTTTTTTCTTTTTTACCCCATTGAAGGTTTTCTGACATAGGGTTAGGCTCTGCCTCAGGAGCACATACTTCTCATTTGGTTTTCATACTGGTGCTGCTCACGTGCCCTCACCATGAGTGGAATGACAGTGACATCCTATCCTAATTTGTACGGATCAGTTCAATTCTTCAAGCCCTTTATTCTTGGACAAGAACCTCTAGGATGCTTTCCTCTTACTAGATTGACATCTTATGTAAATTTGCTGCCATTCCAAGCCAAGCTTTTGGTATAGAGCTCTGCTTATATTGATTAATAGTTTTAATTAAAACATCTTTTTCTAGGTATATACCTGCTCAGGAAGTTTTGATAGATTTCAGAATCATGAATGATTGTATTTAAACTTGACACAGTATGAAATCAAGACATGGTTTAACCATCATATGATTTTACTGCCCTTTTAACTGTCTTCCTTTAGATTGTGCATTAATAAAATGATAAGATTTTTATTTAATTTTAAACAGTTAACTAATCACTTCTAGATGTGAAAGGTATTATGGTATTTTCTAAGAGCTTGACATGTGGGATTATGTCGGGGATTATACAGTTTAAACTACAAATGTTCTGTGTTAAAATTTCTAATATGCTACTAATGTATATTTTAGAAAATATTTTTAAATGCACATATGATATCCCTTCGTTGTAGGCAAATTTTTTTTTTCCAAATTCTGTCACAATATTTTAAAGCTAGAGGTTCCTTTGAACCTTCGAACACATGCATTTGTTTCAGGGATGCCGTTAGTAAGTCTGGCTGGGGAGAAAATAGAATATCAGGACCACCAGAGATGATCTCTAGAGGATATTTGCTTTTGGTCCTTCCCATAGGCAGGGCTGTGCCCAATAATTCTGGACTAGTAGAAATCTAGCTTATTTATATATGTATCTAAAAATTTCACAGCTTCATATAGTAACCCATTCAGAGATTCTATTATCCAGGCCAGCAATTCTTCAATAAATTTTAAACCTGGTTCCAAAGAACAACATATATTGCACCCCTCCTGTCCCCTGGGCAAAGTCACAGAGGTGTACAAACAGCCGGAGCTGGTTTCCTGGTCCCCTAGGCCACAGAGAAAAAGCCTTTAAGTCTATCAGGGATGAGAAATAGATTTCAGCAAGAGTGTCCATTCTGATGGATTAGTGTAGTGCCTGGGGCAAGGTGTTTAAGGACCCGAGGCTCTGTCCTGGATCAGCAGGAAATCGTGCCATGATCTATTAGCAATGCCTGCCGTGGTGAAGCGCTGGAAGATAGAAACATGGGCAGCATCTTTGCTAAGATTTGCCATTCCAAACTTGTATGTTGTGTTTTCTTCCCTGTTGCCCATTTTCTCTGGTTGAAGTTACTTTAAGGCTAGAAAACCAGTACCAGTTTAGGTTAATACAAAGCAAATGTTTTCTTTTACCTGCATTGCATTTTAAGATTTTCATGTAATTTGGAGAACATCCTGGGTGCTCTTTTTAGTTTTTTTCCTGAAAAAAAAAAATCAGAATTTCTTCTGGGAGCTTGCAACTTTTACTTCCCTGAACAACTATATTGAGCACCTACTATGTGCTAGGCATGTGGCAGGCATGTATAGGTAAGCACCCATGGGCTATTTTATTTGTTCAAAATATCTTTATTAAATAAGTTAAAACCTATGAAACTCCCCTAAAGTCCCCAGAAATGTTTCATGCTCAATACATCTGAATTATCATCCTCCCTCCCTTTATGTGTTTTTTTTTTTAAATATGCAGGATTTAGCTAAACATATTTGGGCTTTCAGCATCCCTTCACCCCTTTGGCAAGAGGAAACATGGAAACACCTGACTTGGGAGTTGAGAGATCTGGTCTCTTTTCCTGGTTCCAACACTAGCAAGCAGTGGGGCCTTGGGCAGGTCCCTCCACGGGCCCGAGCCTCTATTCCCTCTGTACTGGGGACACTGCTGGCCCCTGGGGTGTTGTGAGGTTGGTCATGTGGCAAAGGGAAGCACCAGAAACAAGAAAACATTTTACGCCTTTGCTTTCTGTGATATCAGCGTGGAGCTTTATGTATTGTTGAAAACTGAACAAAGGACAAGCACAGGGCCAGAGAAAGCGGTCACACCAAATATTATCTAAAATATTTCAACCTCACATTTTAAAGTCTTGCAAATATGGGGGAGAGGGGAAGCAAGGACTTGGCCCAAGGCTGGATACATGAAGGGTTAAATAGGCTGGAGTTCTAATGTGGCTTCTGCCACTTACAAATTCTTCAGAGAGTTGCCTCTTATGAACCTCTGTTTCCATATCTGTACAATGGGAACAGCAATAGCACCTACCTTAGGAGGTTGTATATTGGATTAAATAATGATGTAAAAACGGAAAATATAATAAGATTTAAATACACTTTAGCTATTATTACATTGCTTGGCAATGCTATTTGGGTAACACATAGGAATGTGATGTCTTATTTTTTATAATTATAACTAGAGGCCTGATGCATGAAATTCGTGCAAGAGTAGTCCTTCGCAGACACGGCGGCTGCCTGGACCCCTCCCTCGCAGCCATGGCGGCTGCCTCCATCCTGTGGCTGCAGCCCCAGCTTCGTCCAGTCTAATTAGCATATTATGCTTTTATTATTGTAGATAATTCCTTACATGTGCCATTACATAGCTTGCCAACACCTCGCACAGCCAGCATTTGGAGACTCCTGGTAAATAGTACCATTTTCTCATTGAATCCTCACTGAGACTTTACGAGATGCATATACCTACCTCCGGGGGGACACTGAGACCTAGAGGTCAAGTGACTTTCCCAAGGTTACGGAGCTGAGAAGTGGCCAAGCCTGGACCAGGGCCTGAGTGCAGAGCTTCTGACTTGGGTGTTGGTAAAACACTCTCTCCTGATGACACTGGTACTCCCCAATTCTTTCAATGGTTTGTGTTCTTGAACATTTATTGTTGAATGCTGTCTGCAACACAAAACTCAAGGGAAAAGGGCTCAGAGTTCAAAGTCAGAAAGGAAAAACGTCTCCTAGCAACCCAGTGAATTAAAATATGTAATAATTTATTTTTCTTGTCCTATTTTTTTTTTGAAAAGACCATTCTAATTTAGCCTAAAAATTAAAAACAGCTTAAAACAAACAAACAAAAAGACATCTATCTAATAGGTGTGAGACAGTAAATTGTCCTCATTGTTTATTTCTGAATGTTTAACACATAGGCCAAGAAGTAATAAAAGATCCTGGTCTCCTAGCACCTCCCTCTCATCTACCCCTTTCTTTTCCTTTCAACAGTCTTCACACCAGAGCAAATATTCACATGAACATGATGAGTAGATTTGGAGGAAAGACTGT